>NW_024067773.1:0-90000 GCF_009389715.1 Phoenix dactylifera | reverse complement strand
CGGAAAGTAGAGCCGATGCTTTTTGGTTTCGCTTTCTCTATTCATGCTCTCTAAATTGAGGGCATGCGCCCTCTCTTTATACTAGTGAGGTCCTCCTTATTTGAGTTAGATTCTTCTTGTAGTTAAAAGAGGAGAGTTTGCAAGTTCTCTACTGTTTTATAGAAGTACACTCTTTTTAATTGAGTCTGATTCCTCTTACGATGAAAACTTTCCCTTTTTATGCTAGTGAAGTCCATGCGAATTCAAGTTGGATTTCTTTCCTAATTAAAAGAGGATACACATTACAAAAATAATAAAAATATTTTACAAATTTTTAGATTTGGGCAGAAGCTAAATCTTTGCTTCTACATCAATTTTGTCTTTAGTCAGATCATTAAATTCTTCCAGATTAGAAGTTATCACTTTTTTGAAGTTTCAGTATTTGATCGAGTCCTAAATGTGGTGAATTTTGTTCTTGAAACATGTCCAAGCCTACCTAAAGTGGTAAGATTGGTCCATGACAGGTCATATGATCCTTCTGGAGCAAAGCTTTTTCTATTTGGTGAATTTAGCAGATGCCAAATTAAAAATGGAGTGGGGAACACCACTTTTCCTTCTTGCTGCTGAACATCTTATCTTTTTTATTTGAATTCATCTTCTATTATGAAATAGCTATCTTTTTTCAGCAACAGTAGAATAAACCCCTCGTTATCAGTAGAGGTTGGAGATAGTGGCAGGAGTGAAAGGTGTTGAAGTTGAAAGCATCTATAGAGTCAAAAGCTTTGTGAGTGAAGTTTCGGTACTTGATTGAGTCTTGAATGTGGTTGATTTTGCTCACGAAGCTTGTCCAAAACCTACCTAAAATGACAAGATTGCTCCTACTCTTTTTCCCCCACTTGCACTTTTCTGTTTTTTAAGCATGTCATGAAATTTCTGTTGTTCCTTTTCTTCTCTAGTTTTAGTGCTTAATTAAACTATTCCAATTAAAGGTTCACTAATCTCATAGGGTAATTAGCTACATACTTTTGGATTGTTAAGAGTGAAGTAGTCAAACAAAAAATCCCTCTTCCATAGGATGAATCTGATAATTTTAACTCTTCTAACCGAATCATCTATTTTGAATCCCATATCTTCGTTTGAGATGTTTTAATTCATATAGATTGTAGAGGGTAGAGAATATGATCCCACATTGTTGTGTCTTAACATTAGACTAACTTGGTATCTTTCAACCCAACTCCTGATGAATTCCTTAATAGACTAAATGCACGATGCTTACATTGCCAGCTACCAAGTTGTGGTGATGCCTTTAAAAGAAGAAACCAACAATGGGAAAAATTGCACCATCAGTAGCACCTAAAGCTTTTATCTCTCCAATATACTACTACAAATGATAAAGTGTTGCCCTTCTAAGAGTCAGCAACAAATGTATATTCTGCTATAATTCGTGCTCCCTTTTTGTCCTGCATGGTAGCAGTCACATGACAGGTAGGACAGTTGTGGGCCATTATCCTACCATACAAAATCCAGTTGTTGTATGGTAGTAGTCAATATTTCTTTTTGAGTCTCTAGATGACTGCCCCAATGGTCTAATCTTTATGAGGCCATGTTGGTAAAAGGAAAGTATCAGGTTTCAATTAAGTTTCCATCTTTCTTTATGTTATGTGAACTTGTGGTCAACTTTAATTTTGTTACACTATCAAACCTTTTACCCTTACCAGATCAGGCACTACTTTTCTGGTTTCAAATGATGATAATGCTGATGGAAATTTGGGCAGGTGGTGTGAAACTTAACAATTAGGTAGAATACATTGCTTTATGCAGAGTTGGTAGCTTTGCTCAAACATGTATGTAATTAGATCCTTCATCAAGAAAGTTACTTAGAAAATCCAAAACTTACTTTGAGAAAAACTTCAAAACTCCATGTTTCAATTATGATTGAAGTCAGTCCAAAATCATGGGTAGTTTCGGAATTTCCACTGTTTCCACTTGAACTGATTCATGGAACCAAATGTGTTATATACATGGGTAACTTATGCTTAGTCTTCCAATAATTTTCAAAATTTTCAAATTTTTAAAAGCATTTTTGTCAATGTTAAACTAAAATTTTACCTTTCTTGGGAAGACTTGGAAGCATCATGATGCCAAGTTATAGAGAAATAGAGTTCTTGTGTTTAAAGGAAACATAGGTTTGGCTATTCTATAATCTGATTCTTGTCAACATGTAGATTCCATTATGGAAGTTTAATAGAGTTCTTGTGTTTAAAGGAAACAATATTATATTAAAATGATGTGAAAATATATATCTTTTCTATGTGAATTAAATTAATGCACCCAATGATCCTAAACAACATAACATGCTGGGGGGGGGGGATGGTGGAATTCAAAACTTCTGTTTCTAGGCAAGAACCAAACTTGATTTTTGATCTTAGTTCATGGATGAAAGATCAGACTATGACAATGTGAACTGCTGCTTGATTATGACTACAGAGCCTTGATGGAGTTATACCACATCGGAAATTTCACCTATAAGAATTATAACTTCAGACCAATGTCACTAGGAAACATGACATGGGTTTCAAGAGTCCACATGTTCTGAAGAATCCAACACAGGGAACTTCTATAAGTTGGACATGACAATATGTTCATTTCCTATATATGTATTTGTAGATATCTATTGATGCATGAATATAAGAAACTTTCATATAGAAGTGCCAAAAGTAGACATATAAGGATCATGGCAGCATAGTTTGATGTTATGAGTGTCAGGGAGTGTCGTGAAGTGTCCTAAGTCTCCAACATGCCCAAAAACACAAAATTTGGACTGTTCAGGTAATGCTGCTTCAGCCACAATTGCTCATGCCTTGTATGTGCAATAGCTCAATATTTTGCTCTTGCACTGGACTTGTGTTGCCACATTCTGCTTCTCAGTTTTCTATGCTAACAAGATTATGGCCAACATGGACTGTTTTATGGGAAACCTTTGTTCTATACAAAATCCAGCCCAGTTTGCTTAGACAACTCTTAAATACTGTATGTGATGACACTCTTTATAAATTATTGCTTCACCTGGATTTTCATTAGAGTAATGAAGAATATTGATTACTGCATTAAGTTGTGATTTTCTAGGAGCTTGTGTAAACTGGCTATTCAACATTCATGGCAAATGAAATATGAGGTCATGTAACAGTATAATAGGTTACTCTTTCACCACTTCCTGATGCATCTCAATGTCCTTTGGAGGTTCCTTTTGGTTATTTATTAACTTTGTATTATGGGAGTGTCAATTGGTTTGAATCTTTTTCCTTCATCGCAATTTTCGTTCGACATAATTACTTTCTTTCTGTTGAATCTTGCCTATGCCACTATAACTATTAGGAAAATATCATCCAAGTTTGTCATAAAATTACAACCTTTTTATTCCTTTAGGATCACTCTCAGTTAGCACTATATCATCAACCTCTAGTCTAAGCATGTCATGACCAAGAAAACTATGTTTATAAACATTGTGTGTTTCAGATGAAATCTTCTGAATCCGTATAATAAAATCACCTCATAAAACTTCTCAGATCAAGCTTTTGCTGACTGCCTCAAACAATAGAGTAAATTTTTAATATTTATATTCTTGATAAAATACTTGACCAAAGTCAACACATTACCACCCTTATTTTGAGACTTGCTCCTAGAACATTTTGAATTAAAGAACCTCTTTTGCCACATTCCTCTGCAAATTTCAATTGGTTGGATCGCTATAGATGTGTTATTTTGGGTTTATGGAGCAACAGTAAGAGTTGTTTTATGGTTCCAATTCCATCATCTTGGTGTGATGTCTTGTAAGGTTACGGTTTCTGCAGCATGAAAAAAATTTCTTTGCATCCTGGACAATGGAATCTTGGGTGGGTACTCATCAATGACCACAATAGAACTCATTGGTTTTGCTGAATTGATGGGGTGAGCATATATGACATCTAAGGCACTTGATTTTCATCAGGTCCTTGTGTTCAAACTCATGTTCATAGAAGGAAGCTGCGAGTGCAACTAATGTGGATGCTCTCGACTTTTAGCTTCACAGTATGACCATTTGTGATTATTTTACAATACACATGTTCATGGCTTTTATAGTTTATACCAAATGTAGCAGGAAAATCTGTCTGCAGGGAGGAGATCGAACCACCATTTTTGGCAACCAGGGGAGCTTGTCATATCTCCATTTTTGGCTTAGGACTATTGGTTCCACAAATACATTTTTTCTCGCAGATTTCTTGTTTCTTTGGACTGTAGTGGCAGGAACCTTCTTTCCTATCCATCTTACCTGCTGTAGAGACTTACTTTAATTCTGGCTCAACCTATTAGACACTTTTGAGCTTTCTATTATATCAGTAGCCATTCATGTCTGCCCCATGTTGTTCTACCATAGCAAATTTTATGTTTCTTCCTGTAACTATTACTCATCATGTAGCTTTTTAACATAACTTAAAAAGTATGTTAGCATTCATTCCTCTCCCCTTCCTCCAACCTCCCTTTACCTGCATCTGAATGTGGTCCAAGCTGATAGAGGCTACTCCTATGATGGTTTAGGTTTGTTACTTTTCTATAACTAGACAGATCTGGTTGAAGGATTAAATGACTGAAGTGAACATCGACTAAAAGCATAATAAAAAAGACTGGAGGAGAAATGTGCAGAAGGACAAGAAGACTCTTGAAAGAAAGAGGGTCCATTTTAATCAAGGTTTGAAGTCTCTTCTATATGCCATACCATCTTGACCCTGTACCTTGCACTGTATTGACCATACCTAAATATGCACACTGTCCTGTTTGGTGAACCATGAGTAGATAGGGGGCCATACAATCCCCTGTACTGCACCAATACATGAATGGTTGGGGGCCATGTCACAATTTTTCAGACCATGATTTTATTGAAACAAATCCCAATACCCAATTCCTTTTCCACATTCATGGCTCTTTCCTAAGAGACTATTGCCTGCCACATTTCTTCCTAGTTTCAGTTATATTAGGACTATTGCAGTATTAAATAATTAAACCAACACAAAATGAAGTCTTTAGAAAGGGAAGAAGAAAAGAAGGAAAAACCATTGATAGCTGGCCAGACATGAATGCTCTCCTTGTCTAAACTAAATTTGAGACTTAACTGAAACAACTAGATAACCTGCAATTATCTGATGATATTGCCCAGAATATCCTGGGTTCAGGGCTTCTTTTAAGCCCAAAGAAATGCTGGCTCCACATCCTCTCTTTTCTGACAGTAGGCTGCACCAGAAAATGGTCTCCTTTTGTTTCGCTCTTTGTCCTCCTGATTTAAAGGCTTAGTTTGATGTTAATTTTGTTTGACCTGAAGAGAAATGGTGCACGTAAGTGATATCAGAATGTAGAGCAGGCACACTTGAAGCGCATAGATGACATAGGTTATATATCCATTTTGGTTGTTCTGATACATGCATCTTAACAGAGGTATACGATACGGCTGTACTTAAAACTGATCTATTGTTGCATCTGTAATTTTGAGTATGGAACAGGAATTTACTCCTGGTTGTTGTTTCATATTTACTGATTTTTTCAGAGAGTATTTTTTGTTAGTTCATTAGGATATTTAACATGATCAGGTACTCTGAGATGTCTGAGGTGGAAGTAAAGGTATCTTGTCCTATTTGTCGTGGCTATTGTGATTGCGAAACATGTGGAGCTAAAGCTGGTGGGTGTAAGGTCAGCTTCCTTGCTATTTTATTTAATCACAAAATGTTCTCTTTGCTCCATTGAAGCGTTTCTTTGCTCTATCAACACTGGGTAATTTATGTGAATCTCCATTTTTTTATCTTCAGAAATTTTCAACTGGTCAAACTAACTTCATCCAACTTAAATATGCCTACTACTTAATTGATCAGCTGCTCCCCGTACCGAAGCAGATCAACCAAGAACAGATAACTGAACTGGAAATAGAGGCAAACAACCAAGGTCTGTGTGGAGTTAGTAGCTTGTTGTTTTTGTTGCTTAATTTGATTTTTGATGTCATTCATTCAAACTAGGAAGAAGATTATCAGGTGTTCAGATTCAGTTGGCAGAACGTGGCCCTGATGAGCTACTTAAATGGTAAATTGAACAACTTGAGAGGCATGTGCTTATTAAGATCTTGCTAAAACGTCTACATGCTAATGTTTATTTCTGGGAACAGAATTCTCTGAACTTTTCCTAAATTTTCAACATCAGGTCTTCTCCCTTGAAAGTTCTGAGATATCTGCTGTGTAGTTTTTTGTGAATTCTTTGAATTCTTTTTTTCCAAAATCAAGAATAAATTCGAACGTTATCTTGACTTATGTTAATATTCTTTTTGCTCATTTGTCTTAAACTTCATCAGTCGCTTATCACCTAATTCCCCTAATTGTTTTCTAGATCATGGATTATGTTTTTGCTAAATCAGTTCTTAATGCTGATTTGTGATTATGATCTAATGGATATTGATTTTTGGTACAGCAATATCTGCAAGAACTCAATCGTTGACTTTCTTAGAAGCTGCTCCCAGTGTCCTTATAAACTTTGCTTAAGTTGTTGTCAAGAGATACGTGGGGCAAGCCTACCTAAAAAAGTTGCAGTCAACACCTTTAAATATCGCAATAAGAGGAAAGCCTACAAGCATGCTGGCAAGGCACTTAATGGATTGAAGCGAAAACTCTCCATTAGAATGCCTCCTGATATCTCATCTTTGTCAACTAAATTATTATTACCCGAATGGAAATCTGAAAATAATGAGGGCAATATTTCTTGTCCATCCAAGGAACTTGGTGGCTGCGGTGATGGTCTTATGAATTTGGTCTTCATGTTGCCATTCAATTGGTCTGAGGAACTGGATATAAGTGCAGAACAAATTGCCCCTGGTTATAAGTATCCTGAGAGGTTTCCTCTCACTGTTCTCGCATTAAAATGAATGACAAACTTCGGCAATTTAATATAAGTCTGCAAGAAGCCTTGGCCACATAGGTTTCAGTGATGATTATGTCACACAAATTGCATGAAGATCTCAAAAACCCTAGCACTGGAATAAAGGATGTTCCTGGTGTTCTTCCAAGTACAGCTAACATGAACTGCCCAAGTTCCATAGTTTTCTTGAAAATCAGTTCCAACAATTCTAGCAAAAGCTGCTGATTGCTAAGATTGGTTGAGGTAATTGGTCATTGGACATTATATGCCTATTATTTTCTTATATATACTTTAGCTTATCTAATTTGGATTACACAAGCTAATGGTAGATGTTGTGCTAGCCTTGGACTTGGTCTTTAATAGCTATTTGTATGTTTGACCTAAACATTGATGGTTTCTTTAAGCTTGATTCAGTTTACAATATCAGAATTTTCTACTTGAAATTTCAAGTGTTAACAAAGATGGTGTAATTCTTATTTTATGAGATGAATATGCTTTATGTAATGGTTGTACCTTTAAGGACCATTTACATAAACTTTGCTATGTATGCATGATTGTTGATTGCACGGCCTTGTTGGTCTCATAATCTATTCGACCATGTATATCATCTAGTGCTGCATAAAGTCTGTTACTTGTTCTGTTTATAACTTTATATTGCTTATACTGGGATTTTAAGAACTTTTAATATAACTAAATTTTCTTGCATGCTACATGTACAATTGGCACCTACTTCAAATCTTCCATGCTACAAGTAGAATTACTTAGTAATTATAAGGAAAGCTTATATACTTACCTTGAATGCTTGGAATATAGTGTTTGGATATATAATCAGGAAAATAAGAAAAAATTAGCCTATATTTGATCAAGTCAAAGTGTCAGTAAAAGCACGAAAGATATTGCAAATACAATGGATATGTTTGGAAAAATCAACTAAGTAGATAAAATTAAGGTATGAAGATGACAATAACAAGATTTTGTAACAAATTCATAGATAAGGTGAAGTTATAAGTAATAAATTACCTTGTAAATCTATCTCAAATAGATATTTTGATGTAAGGGGATGGCTCTCAATGCAAGCAACTAGCAAATTACAAGGTTTATAATAGAAATCATTGCAAAAGGAAAAAAGAAGAGCGATAAAATTAAGTTCTGAAGAAGATAAAGGATCACAAATTAAGTGACTAGAAAATTTCTGCAACAAAATGTATAGATATACATAACTCATAGGTTACACACTACCTTGTAAATCTATCTTGAGATAGGTTTGATGCATTTTTTTGAGATGCTTTCTCTGCTAAGATGCCTTTAAAATTGATTACAAAAGCAAATAAGAAGTTTTTAAAAAAATAGTAAGAAAAAAGATAGGATCAATAGAATTAGATTGGAAGAAGATAAAGACTCATGTAGTAAATGAGTATAAAATTATAATAAAATGCATAGATACAACATGGACGAAGTAAGCAAAAAAAACTTTTTAGCATGGTCGGCGAAATCGTTCCGAACCGCCCGATTTGAAGCGTCCTGAGCCGTACCGGTCGCAGACCGGAAGGGTTCCGGCAACGAAAACGAGACCGACGACAAAGGAGAAGGAAAAAGAGAATAAGAGAGAGAGCGGGAGAGGGAGAGGAAGGAAGAAAGAGGAAGGTCGAGGCTGGCCGGTGGAGGCCAGGAAGCCACTGCGCGGAGGAGGAAGCCATGGAAGAGGGGCACTGCTCTGGTCCCCTGTTTCGTTTGAGCAGGGCTCTTCTTCCGCGACTCTCCAGCAGCTCCCCGGCCTCCATCTCCGCGCGGTGGCTCTCCAGCCTCCGCCTTATTTGCGCGGCGGCCCTCCGGCCCTCCGCTGGCTCTCCGCCAGCCTTTCTCGGCCTTCCCCCTCTCTCTTTTCCTCTCTCTCGTTCTCTCTCTCTCCCGCCTCTTCTACTATGTCGATACAGGCCTGGCACGGTACGACGCTGGCTTGTATCAGTCCGTGGCGTCGGGCAATCGGTCTGGGGCTCGATACCGATACAGCAGACCATGCTTTTTAGTATAAGTAATTTTTTTTTAAAACCTTGAAAATCTGTCTCAAGAGTGATATTGTGAGTGGATGGTTTTTTGCTCTAGATGCTTAAAAGTAGTATGCCTGCCAAGATACCTTCAATATTTATGAACAAAAACAAGTCAAAAGTAAGAAAATACTATATAACAAAAGTCCCATGGTGGAAGCAATAAAATACTTTCATGTTAGAACAAAATGAAGGGATGTATTAGGAGGTGTGATTGTTTTTCCTTTTTCATAATTTTTAGAAATTTTAAAATTTCGGTTGGGAGAGGAGATAGATTTCCAATCTTTTCAGTCTTAGAAGTTTTAAGATCTTTATGAGTTGTCTTCTGTGAGGTATTTTAAACAGGCTTAAGTGTTCTTTTATTTTTGGACATTTTATTTGTTGTTTATCGTAAACATGGAGGTTAAATCTTTATTTTTTATGAGTTGACTATGGTAATTTTGGCGGGCTTCTAACCTTTTTAGAGGTGTTAATTTTTATAAATTTAATGAGCTATCTACTCTCAACTTGGAGAGAGAGAGAAAATTCGGTAAGGGTAATTTTAGTTTTTCTTATTTAGCAGCCAATGTGGGTGGTGAGGGAGATGCGGGGAGAGAGAGAGAGAGAGATTGGTGGGGCTATTCAAGCATATTTCTGTTTCTTTTTTTATTAAAAATTTAAAATTAGTGGTGGATTTATTTTTCTTTTTTAGTTTGAGTTGGAGAAAGGGGGGTTGTATGGAGAGAGAGATAGAGGGGAGCCTTTTTTTAATCTGAGTTATGGAGAAGGGGGGGCTATCTCATTTTTCAGTATGGAGAGAGACGTGGACAGTGATTGTGGGTGGTTAGCATATTTTTGTTTCCATTTGTACTAAAAATTTAAAATTTAAAAAGTTGTTCATGCCATGAGATGTGGAGAGGGATAGAAAACAGATTTGGAAAACATATGAGGTTGAATTTTCTCTTTTGTCCCTTTTTTCCTGATTCGAAAAAGAATAGAATTTCTTGAGTCCCCCTCCGAATTTCTCTCTCCTTCTTGCTTAGTATAATAGCATGGATCCCAAACATTGACTATAAACCATCTTGCAAGTTGCTCCTAGGTTCATATAGTATTCATTTTTATCAAGCAAAGTCTTGGTGAAAGCATAGCTCAAAAAGTCCTTACTTTTTAGATGTTACTTAGGTCTTTTACCATATTTGCATTATTATATGGGAAAGCTCTTGGCTCTCTTACGGGACAGTCTTGTAAGCATTATTCATTCTTATCAAGCATCATCTTAGCGAAGGCGTACTTTCATAGGATCTTAATATCTAGATGCACAAGTAATCATTCTTTTGTGCTTTTTACATTATTATATGGAAAAGCTCTTAATTCTCATTCATGAGTGTCTTGTATGTGTCTTGTGGCTGATATATATGCCAATTTTGTCAGTCAACTAAATATCCGGGCTGCCTTCTAGTTGAGTATCACATTGATGATTTAGGAATGCTGATAAAATAGGATAATTTTGAATGCTCTTGGTGTTGGAAGCCAAAAACTTCTTATGCTAAATAAAATAGGATAATTGAACATTGTCATCGATGATCGGTTCCTCACTGGTGACACAGTTACAGATAATGAATATGATAAAATAGCTCCACTCTTTTTATGTCTTTAGGTTGCTTGGCTTGACGTTGCTGAGTTTGTCAAGTAATTATTTTCCTGCAAAACTTAATATTTCTAATATATTTCAAGTTGAATGTTGAGTGATTCCTTTCTCTCGCATCCTGAAATTTATGTTGCTTCAGGATTGGAGGTAAATCTGGGGGAAATAGCTGTGACAAGAGAAGTTTTTCATCCGTGCCCCATGCTTCACGGATATTTTATTCCCTTTGTTGCTTACAGGCGATTTTAATTTATCACTTCACATGTACTCTTTCATCTGCGCCCCTATGGGCAGAATATTTATGGGTGGAATATAATCTTGGCGACTAAGAATTTTCAAAGCTGCAAGTGGTTGTATCATTAGTAGCATAGTTATTTTTATAGTTGTGATGCAACTTACTGTAGTGGACAAGTGACAAGACACCGTCGCGCCCTCTTGGGAGATGCAGAAATTTATGCCGGGCATCGCTTTTTTTTTTTGTGGTTGACATGAACCGCAAAGCTTGCAGGGTATGTTCTGGGAATGAGATTTCCCTTATATTGTTCGAAAACATTATAATTTAACTTGAATGAACACTGACTAGCAGAGCCGGCCCGGGCCCTAGGCGACTGAGGCGGTCACCTAAGGCTCCGGGCTAATGCAAGGCCCCCGGGAGGCTGACCAAAAGGAAGCAAAGGCCCCAATCTGGGGCTGGCTACGAGGCTGACTACGAGTCTTCTCCCTTGATGGAAAGGAGGTGGAGAGTTTCCTGGCCTGCAGAGGGGCAATTTGGGATGTTGGGGACAGTAGTTTTGTTTTGGGTGGGGAGGGGAGCGCGAGAGAGAGAGAGAGAGAGAGGAGGGATTTGGTTGGCTTGATAGACGCCTGAAGCCACTCTTATCTTTCATCCCTTCTCCTTTTTGGTTTTGGTCTTGGTTTTCCTTCCCTCACATTACTCCTGATCCAGCTGGGCCATCCGGAAGAAAGATAGGGGGATTGGAGATGGACTTCTTCGCGGGTGGAGATTCTTTTAGTTTTCTTCTCTCGGTTTCTTCTCCCCTCTTGGGTGGTAGAGAGAAAAAAGGAGGGAGGGGGTTTAATGGCTGCTGTGCTGTGATGTTGCAGTTGCCGCTTGGGTACTTACTTGAAGGGGAGATGGTGGGATGGGGTGAATTTCCCATAATGACCCTACTTTCTCTTATAGAGAGGCTCCTTTATGGAAAAATTCTTTCCTTTACCTTGACTATGAAGTGCCATGGGATGACCTTTTCCTATTTGGCTCTTGCTTGACATGGTAAACAGTATTGCCAAGCATTATCTCAGTTATTTAATCAGTTTCATGGCCCTTCATTTAGTATAATTATTTTTATGTGCTTCCATTCAAGAATTATATTAAATAAAAAAGGCTTTTTGTCTATCTTTGTTAGATTCATGTATCTTTGTTAAAATAGTGTACTTGATAGCTATCAATTTATATATATTTTTTTAAGTATTTTATATTTATTAAAAAAAATTATTAAAAAAAAAAGGTCTCCTTCATTGGATTCGCCTTAGACCCCAGAATGTATTGAGCCGCCCCAGCTGACTAGCTGTGTGCCTCATTCGAAAATAAGGACCATGAGGCTGATATTATATCATTTTGGCAGGTAAGCTTTTGCAGTTGGAAAGAATAAAATATAAGTCGGACTACCGAGGCTAGCGTTTCTTGATATGTCCAAATATTTACAAACATCACGAATGGTTTCAGAACTACAGTTAGTGACCCCTATGTACTTTAAAAGTAGTGTTGTTTGTGAACACACCTGGTGCACCTTCATTGGAAGTAGTATGGTAGGGATGGAAAGGAGGAATGGAAGTTATATAGTATTTTCTGATTTTGTTGAATATATTTATATTAAAATGGTACGAAGATATCTCTATTATCTATAAAAAAAGGGGTACGCAGCGCCTTGCTTGAAAAAAGGCGCGATGTAATGCAGTCCTTTTTTTGTGTTGGTATACCATAATTTAGTCCTTTAAAGCAAGCACAGGAATATTATAATGCAGTCCTTCAAAGTAAGCACAGTGAACGTTCGATTAAAAGGTGAGCTCCAAATACATTTATATAACACAACACCAAAATGTGCGTCACCTCACTCTCTGTTTCCTTAACTGAGAGAATTAGTTATTGTTTCTTAAGACATCTCAAATAATATTAAAATATATCAATTCCAAAAAAGAGCCGGGAGCTCTAGTGGAGAAGGTGAGTGGAACCGGGAGTTGGTACTCGCCCGTGATGAGGTGGGCCGGTTGAACGCGGGCCAGAAGGTGGGCCTGGCTGGGGTCGGTGGGCCGGTCATCAACTGGGCCAGCAGCCTGCCTAATGCAAGGGGGAGCAGGCCAAGGAGAGCTGAAAGCTTGGACGGGTGTTGGGCCCGGCCCAGCCCGACTCCTGCGGGCTTTGGTCTGCGCAGGCTAGGCCAACGCGGTAAGGAGCCAATGGTGGACGTCGGGCCAACATTCGCTGTGGGCAGGGCGGGTATGGCGCTCGGAAAGATTGCTGTGGCGTCATCCGACCTTGGTGCCGGCCCGAGTCGGCCAAGGCGGGTGGCCTCACTCGATGGTGCCGGACTCAAGAGGTTGGGGGTGGCTGCCCCTGTCCAACATGGTCACTTCGCGAGGGTCCGAGCTACTAGAGGAGCCCTGAGCGGCAGGCGACCTCTACTGTGGACGACGAGAAGGGGGGGTCAGCCGGATCCACCTACGGGAGGAGCGACGGGCGAGGGCTGACCGGCGTTCCTAGGGGGCGTTGGTGGGCACAGTTGGCATGCCCCTGTCCTCCCCTCCGGCTTCGCCACCTGGCTGGCTTCCTCCCTCCCCCACGCACCATCCGGCAGCTACGGTCGTTGCAGGGGCTTCCGTGGCAGAGGGGGTGATTTCGGATGATGGGTCCTCCCAGGTGACCTAGGAGCCGTCTCAAGTGCCGAGTCCATTCTTTGCGGACCAGGATCTCTCCCTCCCCTCTGAGGCCCACCAAGTGGGAGAGCTTCGTCCCCTCATGTGAGGTTATTCGACCTCCTGAAGCGGGCTCTATAGGGGGTGCAAGGAGAAAAGCAGTCAAATGAGGAGGGAGGGAAGAGTTTGTATGACAAAGTGATGGTAGGGTCTGGGGAGGGGACCCTAGCAAACACTCTGGTTATCCAATGAAGGTCCTATTGTGGAACTGTTGGGGGGTGAGGAAGCCCGCCTTCCATAGGTTGGTGCAGGTCCATAATGCTGATGTTTGTGTTTTATATGAGACACGGCTTTTTGGTAGGAGTTTGCAATGTGTGAGGAGGTGCCTCCCCAGATCATGGGGTTTCTATGCTGTGGAGTCTCAAGGTTTATTCGAGGGGATTATCGCTGCGTGGAGATTGGGGATTGGCGATATGGACATTTTTCATGTGTGTGACCAGGAGGTTGTGATGGCGATCTTGGATGGCACGACTAGGCCGTGGGTACTTGCGACTGTTTATGCTAGCACATATTTTAGGAAGAAGAGGATTCTGTGGAAGGAGGTAGCCAAAATCACTTAGCTGGGTCACCCTCCTGGTGGCAGGGGACTTCAACTGCATAGAGGGTCCACAAGAGAAAATAGGGGGAAAGGCTTTCACTTATAAGCGGGAGGTCAGAGAGTTTCAGAATTTCATTACATGCAATGGCTTGGTGGACCTTGGCTTCGATGGCCCTAGGTTCACCTAGTGCAACAATCGGCAGGGGCCGGCCAGGATTTGGGAGCGGATCGATAGAGGCTTCGCTACAGATGGCTGGGTGCAGAGCTTTCCAGACTACCGGATGAGCCATCTTCCGCAGATCACCTCGGATCATTGTCCTATCTTGGTTAGTACCTCTTCCTCTACCCCTATTCATTGTCCATTTAGATTCGAAAAGATATGTTTGTCATATCCCAGGTCTTGGGAGGTGGTGCATGAGGCTTGGCGGGTACTAGTCAGGAGGAATGCCATGTACAGAGTCTCTCGTAAATTGAAGATAACCAGGCGACGACTGCGGCGGTGGAACAGGGAGGAGGTGGGCAACATTTTTAGGAGGGTGGAGGCGATCGAGGAGGCTATCTCTAGGTTGCAGACCTCGGAGGTGCAGGCTGAAGGGTTGACTACAGGAGAGTTGGAGGAGCTTAGATCACATCTGTTTACCCATGATTCTCTTCTCCGCCAGCAAGAGATGTTCTAAAGATAGAAGTCACAGGTCCAGTGGATTAGGGAGGAAGATCGAAATACCAAGTTCTTTTATCAGTCAACTATTATCAGAAGGTAGAGAAACGGGATCAGGGATATCAGAGATTCAGATGGCCAGATGATAGAGGACCTGACAGCCATTAGGAGGGTGCTAGAGTTGTTGTTCAGGTCTAGGTGGACGGACCAGTTAGACCGGATGGGTTCTTCTACGTCACTACCACCATCAGCCAGAGTCACAAAGGAGGAGAATGCTGCTTTGATTAGGACCGTGTCAGTGGAGGAGATTAGGGAGACTTTGTGGTCATTGGGGGAGGATAGAGCGCCGGGTCCGGATGGTTTTCCTCCGATTTTCTTTAGGAGGTACCGGTCGATCATTGGTCATGGTGTAGTAGAGGTGATACATCAGTTATTCGGCTCGGCAGTCCTACAGGCAAATTGAAAGAGGACATTTGTTATACTGGTTCTGAAGAGGTTAAATGCTTCGGAGCCGGCCCACTACCGGCCTATCAGTTTGTGCACTACCCAGTACAAAGCCGAGGCGAAGGTTTTGGTCGCCAGGTTGCGTGTTGTTTTACCTAGACTTATCAGTCCGAAGCAGAGTGCTTTTGTGGGGGGGTGTAGTGTAACGGATAACATTTTCATTGCCCTGAAGTTTATGTTCGATCTTCAGCGAGCCCCGTGCTGGAGGAGCTTGATGGGTATCAAGCTAGACATGGAGAGGGCCTATGATAGGATTGGATGGGACTTTCTACGCAGCTCAGTGGTCAGGGTTGGGTTCCATGGGCAGTGGATTGATTGGGTTATGGGGTGTGTCTGCTCTCCCTCCCTTGTCATTTTGGTGAATGGTTTACCCTCGCAGTTCTTTGAGTTGACGATGGGTCTCCGACAGTGATGCCCATTGTGCCCATTACTTTTTATTTTGTGTGCTGATGCTCTATCTAGGGCTCTTAGACAGGTAGCAGAGTAGCAGGTCTTGGAGGTGTACTGACCGGCGGCTGGGTCATGCCAGATCTTGCATCTATTATTCGCCAATGACTGTCTACTTTTGGCTCGGGCCACACGGCGAGCGATGAGGGTGATTCGGGACATAATGGATGATTACTGTTCTGCTTCTGGTTAGGTGGTGAATAGAGCCAAGTCTGCTATCTGTTTCAGTCCCAGGATCTAGCTATGGACCAAGGCTTCCATTAGAGACATCCTGGGTGTGGGTGAGCAGGAGGGCACGATAAGGTACCTTGGGGTTCCCATCACTAGCCGGCATCTTCGGCATAGTGACTGCTTCGAGGTTGAGCTGAGCATCAGACGTAGGTTAGTGGGATGGCAGATGGATGCTCTCTCTATGATGGGTCGTATCATCCTAATGCGGTCGATTCTGAGTTCGATTCCGGTGTACTTGTTGGCGAATACTCAGGTGCCGATCTCTCTACTGAGAGCTCTGGAGCAGCTGTTCAGGAACTTCATGTGGGACAGGCAAGTGGGTAGGAGAGGCATTCATCTGGTGGCATGGGAGGTGGTTTGTCAGCCTCTCAAACATAGAGGCTTGGGGGTTCCGTCTCTGTTGGTGCGGCGGGAGATTCTAGCAGCACGGCGCGCTGCTAGGTTTTTTTTAGAGCCAGACAATCTGTGGTGCGCCTTGTTGAGGGCAAAGTATGGTGGCCAATCGATGCGGGAGGAGCTCCGGAGCGGGCGCCACTGTTCCTTCATTTGGCGGGAGATTTGCTCCTCCATGCCCTCAGTGCTTCCACCAATCAGGTGGATGGTTGGGGATGGGCAATCCATTGACATTTTGGAGGATCGGAGGCTGGCAGAGCTTCCGCTCTATAGGAAGCCGACGATGGTTGACTCTGCGAGACTGGCTGGTGGTAGAGGCATGGATCTGATGATCCCTGGAGAGGGCCGGTGGGATGAGGCCGTGATCAGGGAGGTTTTCAGGACACAGCTATCGGAGCGAGTGCCACTCCAATTCCTCAGGATGGGATGGATAGGCAGGTGTGGGCGGCGACTGGGTCAGCTAGGGTGAGGGCAGCTGATATATAGGCATTGCTGGGGGGTGAACCGGCCAGGCGTTGTGAGGGAAGGTGGATTTGGAGGATGCAAGGTCACCCGTGGATGGCACTATTTATTTGGAACGTGGTTTGGAACTGCCTGCCGACTAGGAGGATGCTGGCCAGGAGTGGGATGGAGGTTTCTCCAATGTGTGTGGACTGCCTGGAGTCGGTGGAGACTGTTAGCCATATGCTATTTGAGTGCCCGTGGGCAGCTCAGGTTTGGAGGATGGCATCTTTTCCCTTATTGGGGCTTACTTTTGGTAGGGGAGACTTTCTATGGCAAGTGAGGATTGCCCTACGATCGTCGAACACTGTCGGGTGGGGTACGACGGTTGTCTACCTGGCGTATTATATTTGGATGGACAGAAATTTCAGAGTCTTTGAGGGGAGGAGGGCTCCCCTGAGGTCTGTTGTAAAACGGGTTCTCTGTCAGGAAGTGAAGATCATAGAGGCTGCTGAGTTGGATTCATCTATGATGGCTAGAGACATCTAGGACCCCCTCTTCGCTACCACAACGTCCGAATTTGTTTTTGTCTCTCGGGAGCCCTCACCTTCTGGCTATTTATAGGTGAACTTCGATGGGAGTCTGTCTGACGGCGCCGATCAGGCGGGAGTGGCTTTTGTCATCAGAGATCATAGCGCCAGGCTGATTGCAGTAGGGGGTTGCTGCTCCTTCGAGGCCTCGGCTTTTGGGGGCGGAGGTTAGGGCAGCCTGGGAGGGGCTTTCTTAAGCGAGATATGTTCTGCAAGCAGGTTGTATCATCCTGGAGGGAGACTTAGCTTCCCTGATGGCGTGCCTTAGGGAGGAGGGGTGGGAGGAGGTGGAGCACCCGCTTCTGGGTGACATTCGTCGGATGCTACGAGAGTGCCAGCTTCTCTAGGTCAGACATGTCTTTCGGAAGGCGAATCAGGTTGCTGACTGGGTCATCTCCTTCGCTGTGCACCACTCCGGAGAGTTTCTTTGGACTCGGCAGTCTTCCATTTCTTTTGCTTTGTATTGTTTGCTTGATGCTGATGCAGCTAGGTGTGCTCATGCTAGGGTAGTGTGAGTAGCCGATTCACAAAAGAAAAAAACAAAATTATCATTACAGAATTTTAACAAAAAAATCAACTATTCAAACAAAACATCTGCAAGAAACCTGATTTAAATTAGAAAATATCAAATGACATATGATACCATTCACCTTAACCTTTTTTTTTTTTTTTGGGGGGGGGGGGGGGGGGGCAGAAGTCGAGATGAGCGCTTGAAGATTAAATACATTTTTATGACTGTTATCTTTTATGGACTACTCAGATAGATAATATGATAATAGCATTTTTGGCAAATCTCCTTAGCACTGAAATTTGCCAAAATTAGGTAGCTAGGATCACAAAAAAAAGGAGTTTTTTTGCATGTATACCTTCCAAAATATATAAAATTATATGAATATCCTCATAAAATTACTATTTGTATGTATACCCTTATAAAATACTTGTTTGGCATATATACCCTTCTTTTTTATATATATATATATACACCCATACCATCTAATGCCGTTAAAAACTAAATAATTTAAAATTGAAATGATTGAAATATCCTTATGGGTAGTGTTGCTGGTGGTCCAAACCGAGAACGATTGGCACAGCGGTGTGAACGGGGTCCCGTTTGAGTTGCCTTGGTTGGTGTTGATTGCGCTCCACCTTCCACCGGAAAACCTGCAAGCAAGCCTCGCACCACCACTGGGGTAGTGGGGGCCCTCCGACGATCAAGTCAGAGGAGATTGGAGGAGAAGGAGAGATAATAGTAGCAAGCAAGAGAATGCACTGGAAGTTCTTGCTTCCCCCCCTTCTCCCCCCAGCCGCATATATACCAGGCTTGGGGGTCTTTCAGGGGGGTTCGTCATCGTGGGGCACGATGGAGCTGCCACTGACACGGCCGTTACAGGGCGTCGTGGGGCAGCGCTGGGTACGGCCATGACAGGGCGTAGTGGAGCTCCGCCTTGTACGGCCGTTACAGGGGATCGTGGAGCAGCGCCAGATACAACCGTTGCAGGGAGTAGTGGAGCAGGAGGCTGCGGCGTGCCTCTGGGGAATAGCCTGTCGTTGTCGAGAGATGTCCGACTCGGGGTCGGGCTGCGGAGACGAAGATGTCCGACTCGGGGTCGGATTGCTGGATCAAGGGGCTGCCGACTCGGGGTCGGGCTGCGGAGCCGAAGATATCCGACTCGGGGTCGGATTGCTGGATCAAGGGGCTGCCGACTCGGGGTCGGGCTGCGGAGCCGAAGATGTCCGACTCGGGGTCGGATTGCTGGATCAAGGGGCAGCCGACTCGGGGTCGGGCTGCGGAGCCGAAGATGTCCGACTCGGGGTCGGATTGCTGGATCAAGGGGCAGCCGACTCGGGGTCGGGCTGCGGAGCCGAAGATGTCCGACTCGGGGTCGAATTGCTGGATCAAGGGGCTGCCGTAGTCTTCCTGGGCGCGCGTGCCGGTCACGTGGGGCATGGTGGCTAAGTTCCCCCGTAACAGTAGCCCCCCACTTCCGAGCCTGGAACCAGAAGGGGAACGGGTGAAGGGAGTGATGCTTCGAGATTGCCGCCATCCCTCGGAGAGGCGCGCGCGCTTCGAGCTCCCCGCCTTCTTTATGGCGTATGGCGGTTGTTGCTGACCTGGCAGTCTGAGGATTTCGGCGGACATCCTTCCTTAATGGCGTCGATTCGCCTTTGGGGCGCGAGCGACCCTTCGGCAGCCAGGCGTCCTCTGGCGTCACCGAGGCGTCACCCACCTTTCCGCCTATTTAACCGGGGGCCCTCCTCCGTCCGCCTTTCTCTTTACAGACATCTTCGAGTTTCTCCTTTGCGCTGCCGTCATTGCCGTCGGACTGTTCGCTTGCTCCTCCTTTGACGCTCTCGGAGCCGTTCTTCCTTCTCTTCCGGTGAGTTGCCCCATTCTTCAATTTAAGGCTCTCCATACTTTCTCCTTTTGTATTAGTGTACTCCAGTCGTTCCGGTCCTTTCCCCCTTCTTGACCCCGTTCTGACCGTAGATTCACTGGCCATTAGGGATGGGCGAAGTGAGAGCAGACCGCATTAAGTCGGAGCTGGTCGCCGAAGACCTAGATAGGTTCGTGGCTCGATACCACCTTCCCGAGGCCTGCAATGTTACGCTCCCGGGGCCTGAGGAGAGGATGTCCCATCCTCCTCCAGGGAAGGTTGCCATCAATGAGGGCATTCTTCAGGCCGGGTTCCGCTTTCCCCCCTCGGACTTAGTCGTTCAGGTGCTTCGGGGTTTAAGAGTGGCGCCGACGCAACTGGTGCCGAACTCATGGCGCGCCCTGACGGCCTTTCAGGTTCTCTGCCGCATGCACGAGGTTTCCGCCACCCTGAATGTCTTTTGGAAATGCTACGGCCTGAGCGGCCACCCCCAGGACAAAGGGTGGTGGTGCTTTGCGGCGCGGCGAGGGTGCGGCCTCGTCAAGGAGGCTCCTACCTCCATTCACGGCTGGAAGGGGCGCTTCTTTTTCGTTGACGCAGATCCCTCTTGGGGAATCAGGGCAACCTGGGAGACGCCGATGAAGTCCCCGATTGGCCTATCGAGGTTGTCGAGGGAGGAATCCGATGGCGTCGCCGTCTTGAAGGGGTTGGTTGCCGAGGGCCGGCTCCCCCCGGTGGCTCGCCTTATTTCCGAGGATACCGTGGTGAACGTCGGTCTGAGCTCGGTCCCCGCTGACCGTGAGCCCGCCACCATTTCTTTTTTAGCTCTTTTCTCCTCTTTCGTCTCGTTCTTTCCTTCAGTTTCTCAACCTCCGACCACCTCGTCCTTTTTGCAGAGATCGACGACGTCATGCGGTCGGACAAGGCAACGGCTGTTGGTAGGACGTCCCTACTGGAAGCAGTCCGGAGGAAGAAACGAGCTCCTCCGAGCGGGGCCCCACCGGCGAAGAAGTCCCGCCGGCAGGTGACTCCGACGCCGACAGACGGGTCCGGACCCACCGATCAGGGGGACGCCGCGGGCGCGGACCGGCAGTTGACGCTGTATCAGCCCTCCGATGCCGAGACTACCGTTTCTCTGGAGGCATCACCCGGGCGCGCCCGAGATGGACGGGTCGGACGTGATCGGTCACCAGCCCAGCCTTCGACTCGGTCGGCTCCGGATGACACGAGGAGGGACGCGCCGAGGCCCCGGCCGAGCGGGACCCTGTCAATTCCAGGGGCGGTCCCCGCCCCGAGCATGGTCAGCATGACTCTTCCCCAAGCGATGGGTAAGGGTAAGGCTGCAGAACCACCGTCCGACTCCGGAGAGAAGTCGGGGTCGGCCTTCACTTTCGCCGGCGCCCGAAACCTCATCGAGACGGTGCTGCTGGAGAAGGACCGCAGGCAGGTCCGGGAGATGAGGGTCCCTGACGTTGGGGCTGCCAGCTGCGTCTGTCTCATGTCGGTGAGTGTTCTTTTGGTCGTTTTCATCATTTATAGGCTCTGTTGATCCCCGCCTGACGCCCTCGTTTTTCCTATCTCTTAGCTCGCCCAGTACATGATCTGCCTGGAGGAGTGCTACGAGGAACAGGCGAGGCTTCTGGCGAGGGCCGAGAGCCAACTGAAGGCAGTAGAGGAGGGAGGTCAGGCTGCGGCGGGGAGGACGACCAGAGACCTCGAGATGAGGCTCCAGGTGGCCGAAGAGCGGGCACTCGGCTTCGTCACCCTCGAGAAGCAACTGTTGGAGGCTCAGGAGCAACTCAAGGTTGCCTCGGGTCTCGAGGGCGAGATCAAGAAGGCAGAGGAGCGGGCCGAGAAGCAGTCCCGGAAGGCTGCCGACTACCGGGAGAGGTGGGAGAAGGCCCAGCGGTCAGCCGACAACGCCCGCAACCGAACCCGGTCTCTTGAAGCCAAGCTGGGCGAATTGGAGTCGGCCTTGGAGAAGTTCCGTGCGAGCGACCAGGAGCTTCATTCGCGCCTGGAGGAGGCTGAGGCTGCTCGCATTGCTGCCGAGGCGAAGCACAAGGAGGCTCAGGCTGATCTGCTGAGGGTCTCCTCCGAGGCGGACGACCGGATTGTGGCGAAGGTCTTGGAGGCGAAAGCTCAGATTATGGAGCGGGCAGAGGCGGCGCTGGCCGAGAAGAGTGCGGAAATCGGGCGTCAGGCGGTACAGGCTTATCGTCAGTCCGCCGAGTTCACCCGTGATATGTCGGAGGCGGTACAGGCCTATCGTCAGTCTGACGAGTTCGTCCGTGACATGTCGGACACGGGGTCCGACTCCTTTATCTTAGGCTTCGAGGAAGGCCTGACAAGGGTGTCGGCTAAGTACCCCGAAATTGACCTGAGTGGGATCTCTCTTCTAGACTCCTCTCCGGCGCCATTGCCCGCTGATTCTCCAACCGCCTCCCTACCCCCTGCGGACGTGCCCGGCGTTTCCGACCCGGGGGTTCCTCCAAGCTGACCTTCTGTATTTTTGTTCTTTTCTTTGTGTGTTGGCGTTTTGCCAAGTTGTATGGGTCTCGGCTCTGAAACAACGAAAGTTAATGCAAATAGAGTTTCTTCATTTCACTTTCGTCCTTCTTCTTTTTAACTCTTGGTAGCGTCTCGCTGACTCCCGACTCTTGAAATTCTTCTGGCGCTAGGCCAGGTATCTGAGGGTTAGGCCTCAGGGAATTCTTTCGGCGCTAAGCCAGGCATCCGAGCCTCAGGAACTTCTTCCGGCGCTAAGCCGGGCATCCGAGGGTTAGGCCTCAGGAAATTCTTCCGGCACTAAGCCAGGCATCCGAGGGTTAGGCCTCAGAAAATTCTTCCGGCGCTAAGCCAGGCATCCGAGGGTTGGGCCTCAGGAAATTCTTCCGGCGCTAGGCCAGGCATCCGAGGGTTAGGCCTCAGGAAATTCTTCCGGCACTAGGCCAGGCATCCGAGGGTTAGGCCTCAGGAAATTCTTCCGGCACTAAGCCAGGCATCCGAGGGTTAGGCCTCAGGAAATTCTTCCGGCGCTAGGCCAGGCATCCGAGTGTTAGGCCTCAGGAACTTCTTCCGGCGCTAAGCCAGGCATCCGAGGGTTAGGCCTCAGGAACTTCTTCCGGCGCTAAGCCAGGCATCCGAGGGTTAGGCCTCAGGAAATTCCGCTCGTTGGTCGGCCAAGGCTGGCGCAAGCCGAGGCGACCGGTTGGGGCTTCAGGCTAGTTTGCTCCCGGGATGATCATCGGGTTAGCCTGGCATCCGAGGGCCAAGCCTCGGGAGATTCCGCTCGTTGGTCGGCCAAGGCTGGCGCAAGCCGAGGCGACCGGTCGGGGCTTCAGGCTAGTCTGCTCCCGGGATGATCATCGGGTTAGCCTGGCATCCGAGGGCCGAGCCTCGGAAGATTCCGCTCGTTGGTCGGCCAAGGCTGGCGCAAGCCGAGGCGACCGGTCGGGGCTTCAGGCTAGTCTGCTCCCGGGATGATCATCGGGTTAGCCTGGCATCCGAGGGCCGAGCCTCGGAAAATTCCGCTCGTTGGTCGGCCAAGGCTGGCGCAAGCCGAGGCGACCGGTCGGGGCTTCAGGCTAGTCTGCTCCCGGGATGATCATCGGGTTAGCCTGGCATCCGAGGGCCGAGCCTCGGAAAATTCCGCTCGCTGGTCGTGCGCCTGTCGCTTGCCGCCCGACGGGATTTCTCCGTGGCCAGCTGCGATCGTGTTTCTCCTCCTCTCCAAGCGTCGCCTGGGGAACACCAGATGGGCATTAAATGCTAATTGAGGGGTTACCTGGGAAATCGGATCGCCAGTTGCTGCTTGCGAGGAGTGTCAGTTAAGCGGCCGCGATACGCGCGTTCTTCGAGGCGGATGCGGCCTGGGCGCGAGCGGAGATATGTGGACCAAGGGGTACAGGCCACCCGGAGTGTCCTGCACAAAGAATGCGATTAAGGAGAATAACGCTTAGGAAATCGCGGGAAGATACGCCTCGAGAGCCGGATCGGCTCCGGATTCAATGCGCCCGCATTTATTGGAGCCACCCGCATCGGAACGACCGGGGGCCGCAGTTTGGCTATAAATATAGGTGCAGGTGCGATGGATCCTGCCAAGCCGGAGCTGTTCAGGTTGCCATGGATCGTGGGCCTCCTCTCCGGCGCATGGTTGAGAGACCCCTACCGAAGGAACGGGAGGCGCGCCCTTCGCGACTTCCGCCAACTAGCCGTTTCATCTGGGATCAACAAGGAGGTTCTCCCCGGCGGAACTCCGCTCTAGACGTTTCATCCGGGATCACGTCTCCCCTCCTTGAAGTTCAGCCTCCCGATTGAGCTCCGCGTCAGACGCTTGATCCGGGACCGCGCCTCCATATGCTCTTCTCCCTTGTATTCCTTCTCTCCCCTAACACTGGGGAGGACCGGAATATCCCTTGGAGGTGGCGTTCCCTTGGAGGCAGCGGGAGCTTCTTCTGCGGCGGCTCCTCGTCTTTTTCGTGAGGCGTGGATGGCGCCTCTGGGTAGGAGCAGTGTGGACTTCTCCTTCGTCCACTTCTTCTTCATCCGCGCCGGCTCTTCGTCTTTTTCGTGAGACGTCGATGGCGCCTCCGGTTGGAAGCACCCACTTCCGATGGGATTGCAGCCGCTTCGGATGGAGGTTTCGGGATCCCAGATCTTCAGCTCCTCGGAGTCTCCACCTCTTCTTTACTTTCTTTACACCCTAATTCCTCTCTGGGAATTCCTTGTAATCACACGAGCACACCATTGTAACCAGAAATTATTTAAATGAAAAGTGTTATACATTTTTGAACTGTCTTTCTGGCATTGTCGTTCTACTGGTAATACATCCGCAGGTTAGCGGAATTCCAGCTCCTTGGAATTTCTCGACCATCTAGGGCCTCCAACTGGTAGGAGCCAGGTCGGTTTACCCAGCGAACCCTATACGAGCCTTCCCAATTTGGCGCTAGCTTCCCACCTTCCGCAGGATGAGATGCTTTAGCTCGCCTTAGCACCAGATCTCCGATTCTGAAAAGCTTCGGTCGGACCTTGGAGTTGTAATATCGGGCCACCCTCCGCTGATACATCGCCATCCGAACCTGCGCCATTTCCCTCGCTTCTTCCAAGAGATCCAGGTTTCCTCGGAGTTGCTCCGAATTGGCCTCGGGTCGGTGCGCGGCCACCCGAGGTGAGGGGAGTCCGAGCTCCACGGGGACAACGGCTTCCGTGCCATAGGTTAGGCTGAAAGGCGTCTCCCCGGTAGGGGTCCGATGCGTGGTCCGATACGCCCAAAGGACATTCTCGAGTTCTTCGACCCAAGCTTGCCCCGTCCGACCGATTCGCGCTTTGATTCCTTGGAGGATTGTCCGATTTGTGACCTCGGCCTCGCCGTTGGTTTGGGGATGCGACACAGATGTGAACCGATGCTCGATCCCGAACTCCTCGCAGAAGTCACGGAAATGCTTGTTGTCGAACTGTCGACCATTATCCGAGATGAGGACCCGAGGTACCCCAAATCGGACAATGATTTTCTTCTTCACGAACTTCCAGACTTGCGCCTCCGTGATAGTGGCCAGCGGCTCTGCCTCCACCCACTTGGTGAAGTTGTCGATTGCAACAATCAAAAATTTCCGCTGAGCTGAAGCGACGGGGAATGGTCCGAGGATATCCATTCCCCACTGGGCGAAGGGCCAGGGTGCAGTGATTGGTGCCAAGGGGACAGAAGGGACTCTCTGGACGTTGGCGTGGCGCTGGCAGGCGTCGCATTTCCGTACATGATCCTTTGAGTCCTCCAACAAGGTAGGCCAATAATAGCCTTGCCTCATGATCTTGTGCGCCAAGGACCTAGCCTCCAAGTGTGATCCGCAAACGCCTTCGTGGACTTCGCCGAGGACGTAGGCCGCTTTCGAGGGGCGGAGGCACTTTAAGAGGGGGGCGGTGAACGAGGTCCGATACAGCCTCCCTTCATAGAGTACGTAGTGGGCGGACTTTATAACAAGTCGCCGAGCTTGATCTTCGTCTTCAGGAAGGATCCCTTCGGCGAGGTAGGCGACAAGCGGGTCCATCCAAGACGGCTCCGGATCAATCGCCATCACCGCTCCAGCCTCGCCGATGCTTGGGGCATCCAGGGTCTCCAGGTAGATCGCCCTCGACAAGTTGTGCGCGTCTGCGCCCACTAAGCGGGACAACCTGTCGGCCCTGGCATTTTCACTTCTTGGGACCTGCTGGATGTCGACACTGCCGAGGTTGGGAATGAGTGCTTGCACCTTCCGGACGTAATTCTGCATGGTCGGGTTCCGGGCCTCGAACTCCCTACGGACCTGCCCGACCACCAGCTGGGAGTCGGTGAAGACCTTCAGGCGCCGGATGCCGAGCTCCTTGGTGAGTTTGAGTCCCGTGACTAGGGCCTCGTACTCCGCCTCGTTGTTGGTCACTGGAAATCCGAACCTCAAGGCATACTCGGCTATCACTCCATCTGGACTGGTAAGGACCAGCCCGGCCCCTCCACCTTCGGGGTTCGACGACCCATCGATGTGAAGCGTCCAAATCGGGAGGTCGAGGCTGGGTGTTTCCGGCGACCTAGGTTCCGCCTCCTGCACCGTGCACTCAGCGAGGAAATCCGCGAGCGCCTGGGCCTTGATGGCGGGTCGGGGCTGGTAGCGGATGTCGAACTCACCAAGTTCTACTGCCCACTTCACCAGCCGTCCCGCATTCTCAGGATTGCTGAGGATCTGCTGCAGCGGTTGATCGGTCAAGAGGGTGACAGAATGGGCCTGGAAATAGGGGCGAAGCCTCCTGGTCGCGGTCAGCAGCGCGAAGGCGATCTTTTCAGCCTTCGTATACCGCATCTCGGCATCCCGTAGGACCCGACTGATGTAGTACACAGGCTTCTAGAGCTTTGCCTCTTTCCGAACCAGTACCGGCACTGACTGCGGTTGGGGAGACCGCCAGATAGAGGTAGAGCATCTCCCCTTCTTGCGGCTTGGACAGCAGGGGAGGAGACGCCAAGTATTCCTTGAGCTGGTCGAATGCTGCTTGACATTCGGCCGTCCAGAGGAAGTCTTTCGGGCGTTTCAACACCTTGAAGAAAGGTTGGCAGCGTTCGGCCGATTTTGCCACAAATCGTCCGAGCGCGGCGACCCTCCCAGCGAGCTCCTGAACCTCCTTCACTTTGGTCGGAGGGGACATATCTTGGATGGCCTTGATTTTGTCCGGGTTGGCTTCGATCCCCCGCTGGTTGACAATGAAACCGAGGAACCTCCCGGCCGAAGCGCCAAAGGCGCACTTCGCTGGGTTCAGCTTCATGCGAAACTTCCGCAAGGTGGCGAAAGTCTCCTCCAGATCCGCGATGTGCTGGTCTGCATGGCGGCTCTTCACCAGCATATCGTCCACGTACACCTCCATGTTCCGGCCGATTTGCTCTTTGAAGATTTTGTTGACGAGGCGCTGGTAAGTGGCGCCAGCATTCTTCAGACCGAAGGGCATTACTTTGTAACAGTACAGCCCCCGGTCTGTTATAAAGGCAGTTTTCTCCTCGTCCTGTGGAGCCATCATTATCTGGTTGTAGCCGGAGAAGGCGTCCATGAAAGACAGCAGCTGATATCCGGAAGTCGCGCCGACCAGTTGGTCTATCCGCGGAAGCGGAAAGCTATCCTTGGGGCATGCCTTGTTCAGGTCGGTGTAGTCGACGCACATCCTCCACTTTCCGCTCGCCTTCCGGACAAGTACGACATTTGCCAGCCATTCGGGGTAGCTGACCTCCCTTATGAATCCTGCCTCCAAGAGCTTGTCTACCTCCTGGTCGACCATGCCCCACGTGACCGGCACGCGCGCCCAGGAAGACTACGGCAGCCCCTTGATCCAGCAATCCGACCCCGAGTCGGACATCTTCGGCTCCGCAGCCCGACCCCGAGTCGGCTGCCTCTTGATCCAGCAATCCGACCCCGAGTCGGACATCTTCGGCTCCGCAGCCCGACCCCGAGTCGGCTGCCCCTTGATCCAGCAATCCGACCCCGAGTCGGACATCTTCGGCTCCGCAGCCCGACCCCGAGTCGGCTGCCCCTTGATCCAGCAATCCGACCCCGAGTCGGACATCTTCGGCTCCGCAGCTCGACCCCGAGTCGGCAGCCCCTTTGATCCAGCAATCCGACCCCGAGTCGGACATCTTCGGCTCCGCAGCCCGACCCCGAGTCGGCAGCCCCTTGATCCAGCAATCCGACCCCGAGTCGGACATCTTCGTCTCCGCAGCCCGACCCCGAGTCGGACATCTCTCGACAACGACAGGCTATTCCCCAGAGGCACGCCGCAGCCTCCTGCTCCACTACTCCCTGCAATGGTTGTATCTGGCGCTGCTCCACGATCCCCTGTAACGGCCGTACAAGGCGGAGCTCCACTACGCCCTGTCATGACGTACCCAGCGCTGCCTCCACGACGCCCTGTAACGGCCGTGTCTAGTGGCAGCTCCATCGTGCCCCACGATGACGAACCCCCCTGAAAGACCCCCCAGCCTGGTATATTATGCGGCTGGGGGGAGAAGGGGGGGAAGCAAGAACTTCCAGTGCATTCTCTTACTTGCTACTATTATCTCTCCTTCTCCTCCAATCTCCTCTGACTTGATCGTCGGAGGGCCCCCACTACCCAGTGGTGGTGCGAGGCTTGCTTGCAGGTTTTCCGGTGGAAGGTGGAGCGCAATCAACACCAACCAAGGCAACTCAAACGGAACCCCGTTCACACCGCTGTGCCAATCGTTCTCGGTTTGGACCACCAGCAACAGTTGGCGCTAGAGGAAGGGACGAATCTCAGAGCGATCGTAATGGCACGGCGAGGTGGTCGTGGAGCTTCCAATGCCTCCGGTCGCGGGGCCTCTCGCGTCTCCGGCCGGGAGGCCGCTGCGTCTCCAACACATTCTCAGCAACACTCCACCACTCCACCTCCCATTCAGATGGTCGAAGCCGCTCAGTTCGACCAGTTAGCCCAGCAGGTTCGCACCCTCGCGGAGGCAGTGCAGAACCTGCAGGGTGTGATGTCTCGGGCGCCGCAGCGGGCCCCAGGAGCCGCTGCTCCCTGAGCGCTCACTCTGTCCTCCTCAACCCGCGCTCCTTCCTCTCCATGGGGAGGAGCGCCGGCGCGAGGAAGATTCTCGAGCACGGTCCCATTCTGCTGGGGACCTTCCATCGGAGCTGCGCGGGGTACGAGAGGCGGGCCCGGGCGCGTTCCCAGACCTCCCAGTCCTCAAGGAACCCGCGCTCCAGTCGGTCCCCCTCTCGGTGCTCCTTGTCTCCCACCCATCGGTCGCGCTCCCTGGACCGGCGGGTGGACGATCTCCACCGACAACTCCAGGTCCTGAAGGGCCACTCCAAAGATCCCTTCGCCGACTTGGAGATCTCCTCCCAGCCGGCGCTTGCCTCGAGGATCCTGCGGACCCCGAATCCGCCGGGGTTTAAAATGCCGGCGATCGAGCCCTATGACGGGGCGGCGGACCCGCGGGATTACGTCGAGAGTTTCAGGACCCTTATGCTCCTCCACGGAGCATCAGATCCTCTCTCTGCAAGGCCTTCCCGGTGACCCTCCGTGGCCCGGCAAAGGGCGTGGTTCGCCGGCTTGGAGGCTAACTCAATCCAGTCTTCGACCAGTTTACTCGCCTCTTCATCACCCATTTCGCCGTCAGTAGCCGGCGGCGACTGGTCTCCGACTCCCTCTTTGATGTCCGGCAAAACGAGGGAGAAAGCTTGCGGGATTATCTTACCCGCTTCAACAAGGCTACGCTGGAAGTCCGGAACCTGAGCCAGGAGGTGGCTCTTTTCAGCCCTGAAGCGTGGCTTCCGAAAGGGCAGACTCCACCTTCTCCCTGGACAAACGCCTGGCCGCGGAGCTTCCCGAAGCTGTTGTCCCGGGCGAACCAGTATGTCGGACGCCCGAGGAGGCGGCCGCCCACCGGAGCAAGGAGGCCGCCGAGATCCCTCCAAAGCCTCGGGAAGAAAAGGCGGAAAAGAGGCACGCCAGAGGAGGAGCCCGACGCCTCAACGTCGGCGCAGAAGCCTGTCGCCGGCGAGGAACCACGGCGCCCTACGCCCTCGTTCTCCGCCCCGACGTTTCAACCGGTACACTCCTCTCCTGACTCCCCGGGCCCCAGATCCTCATGGAAATCAAGGGGCGGGAGGACCTCCCGGTCCCGAGACAGATGAAGAAGATTCCTGGGAGGAGGCCCTCTCGGGCGTACTGTGAGTACCACCGGGACCACGGCCACGACACCGAAGACTGCTTCCAGCTTCGGGACGAGATCGAGGCTCTCATCCGCCGAGGGCGTCTCGGTCGATATGTGAACGACCGACGTCCCCCCGCAGACCCGCGTCCGACCGACCCGGCCCCTCAGGAGCCTCGGGAGCAGAATCGACCCGTCACGGGCGTGATCCACACTATCACTGGGGGCTGCCCCCGGCCCGAGAGGAACGCAGGGGGCTCGACTGAAGCGTCAGGGGCAGCCGTCGCAAAGAGGCAGAGGGTCGGTAATGGTAATCACTTTTTGTGATGAAGATGTAAAGGGGGTTCAGACCCCCCCACGATGACGCCATGGTGATCTCCCTCACTATAGCAAACTATGATGTAAGGCGTGTTCTTGTGGATAGTGGAAGCTCAGCTGATATTTTGTTTTTACGAGGCCTTCCAAAAGATGAGCTTGTCCAGACAATTGTTGCACCAAAACATCCACCCTCCTCATAGGATTCACTGGTGATGCTATCTCGGCCGAAGGTGTCGTTGAGCTGCCTGTGACTGCGGGCGTTGCACCGCAGAAGCCACGGTGCGGCTCGGGTTCTTGGTCGTCCGTGTTCCCTCGGCCTACAACGCTATCCTCGGACGACCCGGACTGAACGGCCCTTCGCGCGGTGGTCTCTACGTACCACTTGCTCATGTGGTTCCCCACGGCGGCCGGGATGGAGAGGTCCGAGGTGACCAACCGACCGCAAGGCAATGTTCCTAGCAACTCTCAAAGGGAAGAAGCCCGTAGAAGCCTTAAGCGTCGAGTCCCTCGACCCTAGAGACGAGGTGGCCTTGCGGCACGGGGAGCCGTGCGAGGGTGTGATTGAAGTTCCCCTTGAGGAAGGTCGCCCGGACAGGACGATCCGGGTCGGCGCCAATCTCGACTTGGGAGCTCGGGCCCGGTTTGGTGGAATTCCTCCGAGCCAATGTCGATGTGTTTTGCCTGGTCGGCGGCCGATGTACCTGGGATCGACCCGGAGGTCATTTCTCACGCCCTCAACGTCGACCCGACCCACCGACCGGTAAAACAGAAGAAGAGACACTGTGCTCCGGATCGGATCCGAAGTGGTCGACCAGGAGGTAGACAAGCTCTTGGAGGCAGGATTCATAAGGGAGGTCAGCTACCCCGAATGGCTGGCAAATGTCGTACTTGTCCGGAAGGCGAGCGGAAAGTGGAGGATGTGCGTCGACTACACCGACCTGAACAAGGCATGCCCCAAGGATAGCTTTCCGCTTCCCGGATAGACCAACTGGTCGGCGCGACTTCCGGATATCAGCTGCTGTCTTTCATGGACGCCTTCTCCGGCTACAACCAGATAATGATGGCTCCACAGGACGAGGAGAAAACTGCCTTTATAACAGACCGGGGCTGTACTGTTACAAGGTAATGCCCTTCGGTCTGAAGAATGCTGGCGCCACTTACCAGCGCCTCGTCAACAAAATCTTCAAAGAGCAAATCGGCCGGAACATGGAGGTGTACGTGGACGATATGCTGGTGAAGAGCCGCCATGCAGACCAGCACATCGCGGATCTGGAGGAGACTTTCGCCACCTTGCGGAAGTTTCGCATGAAGCTGAACCCAGCGAAGTGCGCCTTTGGCGCTTCGGCCGGGAGGTTCCTCGGTTTTATTGTCAACCAGCGGGGGATCGAAGCCAACCCGGACAAAATCAAGGCCATCCAAGATATGTCCCCTCCGACCAAAGTGAAGGAGGTTCAGGAGCTCGCTGGGAGGGTCGCCGCGCTCGGACGATTTGTGGCAAAATCGGCCGAACGCTGCCAACCTTTCTTCAAGGTGTTGAAACGCCCGAAAGACTTCCTCTGGACGGCCGAATGTCAAGCAGCATTCGACCAGCTCAAGGAAACTTGGCGTCTCCTCCCCTGCTGTCCAAGCCGCAGAAGGGGAAGATGCTCTACCTCTATCTGGCGGCTGGTCACCCTCTTGACCGAATCAACCGCATGCGGCGGATCCTCAGGCAATCCTGAGAAATCGGACGGCTGGTTAGAACGTGGGCAGTTAGAACTTGGTGAGTTCGACATCCGCTACCAGCCCCGACCCGCCATCAAGGCCCAGGCGCTCGCGGATTTCCTCGCTGAGTGCACGGTGCAGGAGGCGGAAACCTAGGTCGCCGGAAACACCCAGCCTCGACCTCCGATTTGGACGCTTCACATCGATGGGTCGTCGAACCCCGAAGGTGGAGGGCCGGGCTGGTCCTTACCAGTCCAGATGGAGTGATAGCCGAGTATGCCTTGAGGTTCGGATTTCAGTGACCAACAACGAGGCGGAGTACGAGGCCCTAGTCACGGGACTCAAACTCACCAAGGAGCTCGGCATCCGGCGCCTGAAGGTCTTCACCGACTCCCAGCTGGTGGTCGGGCAGGTCCGTGGGGAGTTCGAGGCCCGAACCCGACCATGCAGAATTACGTCCGGAAGGTGCAAGCACTCATTCCCGACCTCGGCAGTGTCGACATCCAGCAGGTCCAAGAAGTGAAAATGCCAGGGCCGACAGGTTGTCCCGCTTAGTGGGCGCAGACGCGCACAACTTGTCGAGGGCGATCTACCTGGAGACCCTGGATGCCCCGAGCATCGGCGAGGCTGGAGCGGTGATGGCGATTGATCCGGAGCCGTCTTGGATGGACCCGCTTGTCGCCTACCTCGCCGAAGGGATCCTCCCTGAAGACGAAGATCAAGCTCGGCGACTTGTTATGAAGTCCGCCCACTACGTACTCTATGAAGGGAGGCTGTATCGGACCTCGTTCACCGCCCCCCTCTTAAAGTGCCTCCGCCCCTCGGAAGCGGCCTACGTCCTCGGCGAAGTCCACGAAGGCGTTTGCGGATCACACTTGGGGGCTAGGTCCTTGGCGCACAAGATCATGAGGCAAGGCTATTATTGGCCTACCTTGTTGGAGGACTCAAAGGATCATGTACGGAAATGCGACGCCTGCCAGCGCCACGCCAACGTCCAGAGAGTCCCTTCTGTCCCTTGGCACCAATCACTGCACCCTGGCCCTTCGCCCAGTGGGGAATGGATATCCTCGGACCATTCCCCGTCGCTTCAGCTCAGCGGAAATTTTTGATTGTTGCAATCGACTACTTCACCAAGTGGGTGGAGGCAGAGCCGCTGGCCACTATCACGGAGGCGCAAGTCCGGAAGTTCGTGAAGAAGAACATCATTGTCCGATTTGGGGTACCTCGGGTCCTCATCTCGGATAATGGTCGACAGTTCGACAACAAGCATTTCCGTGACTTCTGCGAGGAGTTCGGGATCGAGCATCGGTTCACATCTGTGTCGCATCCCCAAACCAACGGCGAGGCCGAGGTCACAAATCGGACAATCCTCCAAGGAATCAAAGCGCGAATCGGTCGGACGGGGCAAGCTTGGGTCGAAGAACTCGAGAATGTCCTTTGGGCGTATCGGACCACGCATCGGACCCCTACCGGGGAGACGGCCTTCTCAGCCTAACCTATGGCACGGAAGCCGTTGTCCCCCGTGGAGCTCGGACTCTCCCTCACCTCGTGGTGCCGCGCACCGAGCCCGAGGGCCAATTCGGAGCAATCCGAGGGAACCTGGATCTCTTGGAAGAAGCGGAGGGAAATGGCGCAGGTTCGGATGGCGATGTAATCAGCGGAGGGTGGCCGATATTAACAACTCCAAGGTCCGACCGAAGGCTTTTAGATCTGGAGATCTGGTGCTAAGGCGAGCTAAAGCATCTCAACCTGCGGAAGGTGGGAAGCTAGCGCCAAATTGGGAAGGCCCGTATAGGGTTCGCTGGGTAAAGCCGACCTGGCTCCTACCAGTTGGAGGCCCTAGCATGGTCGAGAAATTCCAAGGAGCTGGAATTCCGCTAACCTGCGGATGTATTACCAGTAGAACGACAATTGCCAGAAAGACAGTTCAAAATGTATAAACACTTTTCATTTCAATAATTTCTGGTTACAATGGCGTGCTCGTGTGATTACAAGGAATTCCCAGAGGGGAATTAGGGTGTAAAGAAAGTAAAGAAGAGGTGGAGACTCCGAGGAGCTGAAGATTCTGGGATCCCGAAACCCTCCATCTCGAAGCGGCTGCGAATGCCCGCCGGAAGTGGGTGCTTCCAACCGGAGGCGCCCCTGCCATTGGCGTCCACGAAAAAGACGAAGAGCGGCCGCGGATTGAAGAAGAAGTGGACGAAGGAGAAGTCCACACTGCTCCTACCCCGAGGGCGCCATCCACGCCTCACGAAAAAGACGAGGAGCCGCCGCAGACGAAGCTCCCGCTGCCTCCAGGGGAACGCCACCTCCAAGGGATATCCGGTCCTCCCCAGTGTTAGGGGAGAGAAGGAATTTACAAGGGAGAAGAGCATATGGAGGGCGCGGTCCCCGGATCAAGGCGCCTGGTGCGGACTCAATCGGGAGGCGACTTCAAGAGGGGGGAGACGTGATCCCGGATGAAACGCCTAGAGCGGAGTTCGCCGGGAGAGAACCCCTTTGTTGATCGCAGATTGAAAACGGGTCTAGGTTGGCGGGAAGTCGCGACAGGGCGCGCCTCCCGTTCCTTCGGTAGGGGTCTCTCAACCATGCGCCGAGAGGAGGCCCACGATCCATGGCAACCTGAACAGCTCCGCTTGGCAGGCTCCATCGCACCTGCACCTATATTTATAGCCAAACTGCGGCCCCCCGGTCGTTCCGATGCGGGTGGCTCCAATAAATGCGGGCGCATTGAATCCGGAGCCGATCCGGCTCTCGAGGCGTATCTTCCCGCGATTTCCTAAGCGTTATTCTCCTTAATCGCATTCTTTGTGCAGGACACTCCGGGTGGCCTGTACCCCTAGGTCCACATATCTCCGCTCGCGCCCAGGCCGCATCCGCCTCGAAGAACGCGCGTATCGCGACCGCTTAACTGACACTCCTCGCAAGCAGCAACTGGCGATCCGATTTCCCAGGTAACGCCTCAATTAGCATTTAATGCCCATCTGGTGTTCCGCCAGGCGACGCTTGGAGAGGAGGAGAAACACGATCGCACTGGCCACGAGAAATCCGTCGGGCGGCAAGCGACAGGCGCACGACCAGCGAGCGGAATTTCCGAGGCTCGGCCCTCGGATGCCAGGCTAACCCGATGATCACCCGGGAGCAGACTAGCCTGAAGCCCCGACCGGTCGCCTCGGCTTGCGCCAGCCTTGGCCGACCAACGAGCGGAATTTCCGAGGCTCGGCCTCGATGCCAGGCTAACCCGATGATCATCCCGGGAGCAGACTAGCCTGAAGCCCCGACCGGTCGCCTCGGCTTGCGCAGCTTGGCGACCAACGAGGGAATTTCCGAGGCTGCCCTCGATGCCAGGCTAACCCGATGATCATCCCGGGAGCAGACTAGCCTGAAGCCCCGACCGGTCGCCTCGGCTTGCGCCAGCCTTGGCCGACCAACGAGCGGAATTTCCGAGGCTCGGCCCTCGGATGCCAGGCTAACCCGATGATCATCCCGGGAGCAGACTAGCCTGAAGCCCCGACCGGTCGCCTCGGCTTGCGCCAGCCTTGGCCGACCCAACCGAGCCTGGATCCAGGCAACCGATGATCATCCCGGAGGACTAGCCTGGCCCGACGGCGCCTCGGGCCAGTGGAAACACAATTTCGGGCCCCTCGAGCAGCTAACCCGATGATCATCCCGGGAGCAGACTAGCCTGAAGCCCCGACCGGTCGCCTCGGCTTGCGCCAGCCTTGGCCGACCAACGAGCGGAATTTCCCGAGGCTCGGCCCTCGGATGCCAGGCTAACCCGATGATCATCCCGGGAGCAGACTAGCCTGAAGCCCCGACCGGTCGCCTCGGCTTGCGCCAGCCTGGCCGACCAACGAGCGGAATTTCCCGAGGCTCGGCCCTCGGATGCCAGGCTAACCCGATGATCATCCCGGGAGCAGACTAGCCTGAAGCCCGACCGGTCGCCTCGGCTTGCGCCAGCCTTGGCCGACCAACGAGCGGAATTTCCGAGGCTCGGCCCTCGGATGCCAGGCTAACCCGATGATCATCCCGGGAGCAGACTAGCCTGAAGCCCCGACCGGTCGCCTCGGCTTGCGCCAGCCTTGGCCGACCAACGAGCGGAATTTCCCGAGGCTCGGCCTCGGATGCCAGGCTAACCCGATGATCATCCCGGGAGCAGACTAGCCTGAAGCCCCGACCGGTCGCCTCGGCTTGCGCCAGCCTGGCCGACCAACGAGCGGAATTTCCGAGGCTCGGCCCTCGGATGCCAGGCTAACCCGATGATCATCCCGGAGCAGACTAGCCTGAAGCCCCGACCGGTCGCCTCGGCTTGCGCCAGCCTTGGCCGACCAACGAGCGGAATTTCCGAGGCTCGGCCCTCGGATGCCAGGCTAACCCGATGATCATCCCGGAGGCAGACTAGCCTGAAGCCCCGACCGGTCGCCTCGGCTTGCGCCAGCCTTGGCCGACCAACGAGCGGAATTTCCGAGGCTCGGCCCTCGGATGCCAGGCTAACCCGATGATCATCCCGGGAGCAGACTAGCCTGAAGCCCGACCGGTCGCCTCGGCTTGCGCCAGCCTTGGCCGACCAACGAGCGGAATTTCCCGAGGCTCGGCCCTCGGATGCCAGGCTAACCGATGATCATCCCGGGACAGACTAGCCTGAAGCCCCGACCGGTGCCTCGGCTTGCGCCGCCTTGGCGACCAACGAGCGGAATTTCTGAGGCTCCCTCGATGCCAGGCTAACCGTGATCATCCGGAGAGACTAGCCTGAAGCCCGACCGGTCGCCTCGGCTTGCGCCAGCCTTGGCCACCAACGAGCGGAATCTCCCGAGGCCGGCCCCGGATGCCAGCTAACCCGATGTCATCCCCAGACTAGCCTGACCCGACCGTCGCCTCGGCGCGCCCTTGCGACAACGGCGAATCTGAGGCCGCCCGATGCCGGCTAACCGATGATCATCCGGGAGACAGCCTGAAGCCCCGACCGGTCGCCTCGGCTTGCGCAGCCGCCACCAACGAGCGGAATCTCCCGAGGCTTGGCCCTCGGATGCCAGGCTAACCCGATGATCATCCCGGGAGCAAACTAGCCTGAAGCCCCGATCGGTCGCCTCGGCCTTGCGCCAAGCCTTTGGCCGACCAACGAGCGGAAGTTTCCTGAGGCTCTAACCCTCGGATGCCTGGCTTAGCGCCGGAAGAAGTTCCTGAGGCCCTAACCCTCGGATGCCTGGCTTAGCGCCGGAAGAAGTTTCCTGAGGGCCTAACCCTCAGGATGCCCTGGCGTAGCGGCCGGAAGAAGTTCCTGAGGCCTAACCCTCGGATGCCTGGCCTAGCGCCGGAAGAAGTTCCTGAGGCCTAACCCTCGGATGCCTTGGCCTAGCCGCCAGAGAATTCCTGAGGCCTAACCCCTCGGATGCCTGGCTAGTGCTGGAAGAATTTTCTGAGGCCTAACCCTCGGATGCCGGCTTAGCGCCGGAAGAAGTTCCTGAGGCCTAACCCTCGGATGCCTGGCTTAGCGCCGGAAGAATTTCCTGAGGCCTAACCCTCAAGATACCTGGCCTAGCGCCAGAAGAATTTCAAGAGTCGGGAGTCAGCGAGACGCTACCAAGAGTTAAAAAGAAGAAGGACGAAAGTGAAATGAAGAAACTCTATTTGCATTAACTTTCATTGTTTCAGGGCCAAGACCCATACAACTTGGCAAAACGCCAAACACACAAAGAAAAGAACAAAAATACAGAAGGTCAGCTTGGAGGAACCCCCGGGTCGGGAACGCCGGGCACGTCCGCAGGGGGTAGGGAGGCGGTTGGAGAATCAGCGGGCAATGGCGCCGGAGAGGAGTCTAGAAGAGAGATCCCACTCAGGTCAATTTCGGGGTACTTAGCCGACACCCTTGTCAGGCCTTCCTCGAAGCCTAAGATAAAGAAATCGGACCCCGCGTCCGACATGTCACGGACGAACTCGTCAGACTGACGATAGGCCTGTACCGCCTCCGACATATCACGGGTGAACTCGGCGGACTGACGATAAGCCTGTACCGCCTGACGCCCGATTTCCGCACTCTTCTCGGCCAGCGCCGCCTCTGCCCGCTCCATAATCTGAGCTTTCGCCTCCAAGACCTTCGCCACAATCCGGTCATCCGCCTCGGAGGAGACCCTCAGCAGATCAGCCTGAGCCTCCTTGTGCTTCGCCTCGGCAGCAATGCGAGCAGCCTCAGCCTCCTCCAGGCGCGAATGAAGCTCCAGGTCGCTCGCGCGGAATTTCTCCAAGGCCGACTCCAATTCGCCCAGCTTGGCTTCAAGAGACCGGGTTCGGTTGCGGGCGTTGTCGGCTGACCGCTGGGCCTTCTCCCACCTCTCCCGGTAGTCGGCAAGCCTTCCGGGACTGCTTCTCGGCCCGCTCCTCCGCCTTCTTGATCTCGCCCTCGAGACCCGAGGCAACCTTGAGTTGCTCCTGAGCCTCCAACAGTTGCTTCTCGAGGGTGACGAAGCTGAGTGCTCGCTCTTCGGCCACCTGGAGCCTCATCTCGAGGTCCCTGGTCGTCCTCCCCGCCGCAGCCTGACCTCCCTCCTCTACTGCCTTCAGTTGGCTCTCGGCCCTCGCCAGAAGCCTCGCCTGTTCCTCGTAGCACTCCTCCAGGCGGATCATGTACTGGGCGAGCTAAGAGATAGGAAAAACGAGGACGTCAGGCGGGGATCAACAGAGCCTATAAATGATGAAAACGACCAAAAGAACACTCACCGACATGAGACAGACGCAGCTGGCAGCCCCAACGTCAGGGACCCTCATCTCCCGGACCTGCCTGCGGTCCTTCTCCAGCAGCACCGTCTCGATGAGGTTTCGGGCGCCGGCGAAAGTGAAGGCCGACCCCGACTTCTCCCCGGAGTCGGACGGTGGTTCTGCAGCCTTACCCTTACCCATCGCTTGGGGAAGAGTCATGCTGACCATGCTCGGGGCGGGGGACCGCCCCTGGAATTGACAGGGTCCCGCTCGGCCGGGGCCTCGGCGCGTCCCTCCTCGTATCATCCGGAGCCGACCGAGTCGAAGGCTGGGCTGGTGACCGATCACGTCCGACCCGTCCATCTCGGGCGCGCCCGGGTGATGCCTCCGGAGAAAACGGTAGTCTCGGCATCGGAGGGCCGATACAGCGTCAACTGCCGGTCCGCGCCCGCGGCGTCCCCCTGATCGGTGGATCCGGACCCGTCTGTCGGCGTCGGAGTCACCTGCCGGCGGGACTTCTTCGCCGGTGGGGCCCCGCTCGGAGGAGCTCGTTTCTTCCTCCGGACTGCTTCCAGTAGGGACGTCCTACCAACAGCCGTTGCCTTGTCCGACCGCATGACGTCGTCGATCTCTGCAAAAAGGACGAGGTGGTCGGAGGTTGAGAAACTGAAGGAAAGAACGAGACGAAAGAGGAGAAAAGAGCTAAAAAGAAATGGTGGCGGGCTCACGGTCAGCGGGGATCGAGCTCAGACCGACGTTCACCAAGGTATCCTCGGAAATAAGGCGAGCCACCGGAGGGAGCCGGCCCTCGGCAACCAACCCCTTCAAGACGGCGACGCCATCGGATTCCTCCCTCGACAACCTCGATAGGCCAATCGGGGACTTCATCGGCGTCTCCCAGGTTGCCCTGATTCCCCAAGAGGGATCTGCGTCAACGAAAAAGAAGCGCCCCTTCCAGCCGTGAATGGAGGTAGGAGCCTCCTTGACGAGGCCGCACCCTCGCCGCGCCGCAAAGCACCACCACCCTTTGTCCTGGGGGTGGCCGCTCAGGCCGTAGCATTCCCAAAAGACATTCTGGGTGGCGGGAACCTCGTGCATGCGGCAGAGAACCTGAAAGGCCGTCAGGGCGCGCCATGAGTTCGGCACCAGTTGCGTCGGCGCCACTCTTAAACCCCGAAGCACCTGAACGACTAAGTCCGAGGGGGGAAAGCGGAACCCGGCCTGAAGAATGCCCTCATTGATGGCAACCTTCCCTGGAGGAGGATGGGACATCCTCTCCTCAGGCCCCGGGAGCGTAACATTGCAGGCCTCGGGAAGGTGGTATCGAGCCACGAACCTATCTAGGTCTTCGGCGACCAGCTCCGACTTAATGCGGTCTGCTCTCACTTCGCCCATCCCTAATGGTCAGTGAATCTACGGTCAGGACGGGGTCAAGAAGGGGGAAAGGACCGGAACGACTGGAGTACACTAATACAAAAGGAGAAAGTATGGAGAGCCTTAAATTGAAGAATGGGGCAACTCACCGGAAGAGAAGGAAGAACGGCTCCGAGAGCGTCAAAGGAGGAGCAAGCGAACAGTCCGACGGCAATGACGGCAGCGCAAAGGAGAAACTCGAAGATGTCTGTAAAGAGAAAGGCGGACGGAGGAGGGCCCCCGGTTAAATAGGCGGAAAGGTGGGTGACGCCTCGGTGACGCCAGAGGACGCCTGGCTGCCGAAGGGTCGCTCGCGCCCCAAAGGCGAATCGACGCCATTAAGGAAGGATGTCCGCCGAAATCCTCAGACTGCCAGGTCAGCAACAACCGCCATACGCCATAAAGAAGGCGGGGAGCTCGAAGCGCGCGCGCCTCTCCGAGGGATGGCGGCAATCTCGAAGCATCACTCCCTTCACCCGTTCCCCTTCTGGTTCCAGGCTCGGAAGTGGGGGGCTACTGTTACGGGGGAACTTAGCCACCATGCCCCACGTGACCGGCACGCGCGCCCAGAAAGACTACGGCAGCCCCTTGATCCAGCAATCCGACCCCAAGTCGGACATCTTCGGCTCCGCAGCCCGACCCCGAGTCGGTAGCCCCTTGATCCAGCAAGCCGACCCCGAGTCGGACATCTTCGGCTCCGCAGCCCGACCCCGAGTCGGCAGCCCCTTGATCCAGCAATCCGACCCCGAGTCGGACATCTTCGTCTCCGCAGCCCGACCCCGAGTCGGACATCTCTCGACAACGACAGGCTATTCCCCAGAGGCACGCCGCAGCCTCCTGCTCCACTACTCCCTGCAACGGTTGAATCTGGCGCTGCTCCACGATCCCCTGTAACGGCCGTACAAGGTGGAGCTCCACTACGCCCTGTCATGTCCGTACCCAGCGCTGCCCCACGACGCCCTGTAACGGCCGTGTCAGTGGCAGCTCCATCGTGCCCCACGATGACGAACCCCCCTGAAAGACCCCCCAGCCTGGTATATATGCGGCTGGGGGGAGAAGGGGGGGTAAGCAAGAACTTCCAGTGCATTCTCTTACTTGCGACTATTATCTCTCCTTCTCCTCCAATCTCCTCTGACTTGATCGTCGGAGGGCCCCCACTACCCCAGTGGTGGTGCGAGGCTTGCTTGCAGGTTTCCCGGTGGAAGGTGGAGCGCAATCAACACCAACCAAGGCAACTCAAACGGAACCCCGTTCACACCGCTGTGCCAATCGTTCTCGGTTTGGACCACCAGCAACAGTATCAATCACAATTTCTCGGCCCCTAGGACACCCCAACAAAATGGGATGGTAGAAAGGAAGAATCGCACACTAGCAGATATGGCTCGTACCATGTTGTGCGAATCGGATCTACCAAAATATTTTTGGGCTGAAGCGATAAATACTGCATGTCACATCTTAAACCGTGCATTAGTCAGATCTATTTTAAAAAAAACACCTTATGAGTTGCTGAATAATAAGAAGCCAAATATATGTTACTTTCATGTTTTCGGTTGTCGGTGTTTTATTTTAAACAATGGAAAGGACAATCTAAGTAAATTTAGTGCTAAATCAGATGAGGGAATCTTCTTAGGTTATTCCTCATCTAGTAGAGCATACAAGGTCTTCAACAAGAGAACTCTCGTTGTTGAAGAATCCATTCATGTTGTTTTTGATGAAGCTAATGGAGATTCTTCTAGAAAAGAAGAAGATAGTGATGCAGGTATACTTGAAGACAGAATGAAGGAGTTCTCCATACAAGACAAACAACTTGAAGATGAAGTCAAGGAAGATACAATTCAGCAAGATGAAGAAGATCAACCTCAAGCAAGAAATCAAGATCTTCCGAGGGAATGGAGGTATGCACATGGTCATCCAAGGGATTTAATCCTTGGTGATCCCTCACAAGGGGTAAGGACAAGATCCTCTCTAAGAAATACTAGTAATTATCTTGCTTTCGTTTCACAAATAGAGCCTAAGTCACTAGAGGAAGCCGAAAAGGATGAAAATTGGATAAATGCTATGCAAGAGGAATTAAATCAATTTGAAAGAAATCAAGTTTGGACTCTAATGAAAAGATCCCCTAATGTTTCAATCATAGGCACCAAGTGGGTGTATAGAAATAAACTAGATGAAGATGGAATAGTTATAAGAAACAAAGCTAGACTAGTTGCCAAAGGCTATAATCAGGAGGAAGGAATAGATTTTGATGAAACTTTTGCTCCTGTTGCTAGGTTAGAGGCTATTAGGCTACTTTTGGCATATGCTTGCTTCATGGATTTTAAACTCTATCAAATGGATGTAAAAAGTGCATTTTTAAATGGTTATATAATGGAGGAAGTTTATGTAGGACAACCTCCAGGTTTTGAAAACCACTTACATCCAGATTATGTTTATAAATTACATAAAGCATTGTATGGACTGAAGCATGCCCCTAGGGCATGGTATGAAAGATTAAGTAATTTCCTAATTGAAAATAAATTTAAGAGAGGAAATGTAGACAAAACCCTCTTCATTAAAAGAAAAGGAAATGACTTATTGCTTGTACAAATTTATGTGGATGATATAATTTTTGGTGCTACTAATGATAATCTTTGTCAAGAGTTTGCCAAGCTTATGCAGGGAGAATTTGAAATGAGCATGATGGGTGAGCTCAACTTCTTCCTTGGGCTGCAAATAAAACAATCAGAAGAAGGCATCTTTATCAGTCAGTCCAAATATATCAAGGAAATGTTGGAAAAATTCAAAATGAAGGATGCAAAGGAAATCAGCACACCCATGGGCTCAAGTTGCAAGCTTGACAAAGATGAAAAAGGTAAAAGTATAGACTGCAAATTGTACAGAGGTATGATAGGCTCTTTACTTTACCTTACTGCTAGTAGACCAGACATATTATTCAGTGTTTGTATGTGTGCTAGATACCAAGCATGTCCTAAGAAATCACACTTGCAAGCTGTTAAAAGAATTTTTAGATATCTAGTAGGGACATCTAATGTAGGCTTATGGTATTCTAAACAATCTGACATAAATTTAATTGCTTATTCCGATGCTGATTTTGCCGGGTGCAAACTCGACAGAAAAAGCACAAGTGGCACATGTCAATTCTTGGGTGCTAATTTGGTTTCTTGGTTTAGCAAGAAACAGAATTCAGTTGCCTTATCCACAGCTGAGGCTGAGTACATTGCAGCTGGAAGCTGTTGTGCCCAAGTTCTATGGATTAAGCAACAACTTGAAGACTTCGGTATCAAAATGGACAATATACCAATTAGATGTGATAATACAAGCGCAATTAATTTAACAAAAAATCCTGTCCAACACTCAAAATCAAAACATATAGAGATTAGGCATCACTTTATTAGGGATCATGTGCTGAAAAATGATGTGATGATTGAGTATGTATGTACTGAAAATCAATTGGCCGATATCTTTACAAAGCCCCTTTGTAAAGATAGGTTCAACTATTTAAGGAATGCTTTGAGCTTGTATGATCCTAGCAAATAAATTGAACGTGTATTGCAATGATTTGCTACTCAAACTAATAATCCACCTCAAAGTCACAAATAGCAAACCTAGTATCTATTAAGTGAAAGCATGAATCTATCTAAGTTAAATGACGAACTGTTTGACTTTCCGGAGGATGGTTACCCTCTCTTGGACTCTTCATGGAGATATTTTCAGAGCCTATTTCATAGGTATTCGAAATTTGGTCAAACATTCCTCATTTTAATATTAATAATTCAAAAATTATTATCAAACTTTTATAAGGTATATTATTAAAGGGAAGGATCACAAACAAACTCACCCTATATTCACCAAAAGAAATCATGTTGATTAGTGTGGTTAAATGAAATAAATTAGGAAAAGATAGAATTCAGTCTGAAATTTTTCAGTGCCGGAGACGTCTCTGGCAAATCGCAGAGACGTCCCCCCGGCGAGACGTCTCGCATCAGTCGCGGAGACGTCTCGGGGACCGAACGAGGGTTTTTAAAATAGGTCGAAACAGCTCGAGCCGACCCGAGTTATCCCTTTCATCCCCAACAAAACACAAAACCCTAGCCTCCATTTTTCTCTCCACCTCAAACCGAACCAAAACTCCCCATTTCCCTAGGGTTTCCGAACTATGGCACCTAAAAGAGCTAGGAGAACCGGTGGGAGGCGTCCTAGGGTTGCGACCGACAATGAGGAACGGAGGGAAGAGCCTTCCGCGCCGTCTCCTCCGGTTGCTCCGCCAACCACGACCATTTCCTGTGCGAATCGCACAGTAACCACCGGTAGGTATATAGATTTTCATTTTCTAGATAGTGAGGGGTTCTCTATTGGAGAGAGACTCCGTGCTCAAGGGTGGGAATACCTTTGTACCCTCAATACATCAACCTACCCCGGCCTAGTTAGAGAGATGTTTAGTAATATGGCCTTAGGGGACTCAGGGTACATTGCATATGTCCGAGGGACATTGATAGAGATTAACGAGGATATCCTTTCTAGCGTGTTGCAAATCCCTAAAGACGGTGAGGCTCCGACCTCACATCCCCAAAGGGAAATAGCCCTAAACCTAGTTTTAGGACGAGAGGACTGCGGCCCTCTTGATGTGGTTAACTCACAAGACCTAAATGCCGAGATGAGACTACTTTTGAGTATTGTCAACCGGGTCTTGTTTCCAAAAACCGGTCGCTTCGATTTTGTTTCGGAGCGAGATTTAGTCATCATGCACCACATCCTACTAGGGATTCCCCTAAACCTCCCTAGACTTATGCTGAACTACATTTCTATATGTCATAGGTATTCTAGGTTTAGCATACCCTATGGATGATCTTTACCCTAGTATTCAAACATTTCAAGATTCAAATTCCAGAAAATAAGCCTGCAAAATCCTTGAGAAACACCGACTACTATAATGAAAGCACAATGCGTAGAATGGAGTTTCACAAGGTAGATGGGTCTTGGGTCAAGGTACCAAAAAGAAAATCTCAAACCTTAGAGCCCGAGATCCCACATCAGGAGCCTGACCACCACTCTCCTCCACATAGCCACATGGCCTTCCCTGATATACCCTCCAGCTTAGCTGGACCTTCCACATCTGTGCCTCCTCCTCCTCCAGTCAGTGGGCCCTTCTCCTTGTCAGATGAACAGATGCACACTCTAGCATCTGTGATATGCCAGCAGATGAGAGAGGAGATGAGATCGATGATCACTGCTGAGTTGGCCCCCATTCGTACCTCACATGAAGGGCTTCTACAAGAATTGAAGGAGATCAAAACCCAGGTAGAAGCTACAGCATCAGAGTTGGTTCATATGGGTACCATCCAAACTATACGATCAATTGAGATACAGGAGAAATTGAAGATCATATCAGATGGTCTTCAAGAGTTGACGAGCCCTGGAGGCAATTTGGGCACCGTGGCTGCCCAACTTAAAGGAAAAATTGAAAGGGCAAGTCTCGAGTTTGAAGCACTAGTAGCAGCCTTCCATCAATCTCAAGGAGATCAATTCAAAACTCTACTGGACTCAATTAATGCATTTATAGATGCAGCTGCTAGGGCTTATGAGCAACGTCGCCGATGAGGGACATTTTGTAGACATCTAAGGTTCATCTGTTTTTGTAAAACCCTAGGCTCATTTTGACACTTCTTTTGTATTAGGAATCAATACTTGTAAGGATTTCCTCCTTTTTTAACCTTGTAATGACTTCAAATGATTGCAATGACATATCAATGACATACAATTTCTTTTGAAATCTTGTGTTTGTTTCAAATCCAGTGGAATCAAACTTTGTGTATGTGATTCTGTGTTGTGCCATAAAAATCTCATAACATACCTTAAGTGTTCAAATTTGACACAATTTATCAATGCATATAAAACAGGGGGAGCACATCTTGTGATAACTATTTTAAACAAAAAGAGGAGTCTGAAATGAATTCCAAAACAAAGGGGGAGTGAAATGAATGCTGAATTCTTTAATAAAAATAACTTGAATATCCTTGAGTGGTTCATGGTAATATGCTGAATTCTACTAGGAATTGAGTTTTAAGTACCTAAGGATAATTTGTCCCCTTCATTGTTGATGACAAAAAGGGGGAGTAGAACCAATATGGATATTGGATATATTGGAATGCAAAATTTATGGAGTGTATTGAGTAGATATACATATATGGAGTATATGGAGTAGAACCTAAATATGGAATGCAAAATTTACACTCATTCTTAAAAAATTGAATTAGAAAAAGATAAAATTGAAGAATATTGGCTTTAAGATAATTGCCCTTCTGGAAAAGAAAGGGGGAGTCAAAAAAAACTTAGCCTTCAATTGTCTTTAGCATCAATATTTCATTAATTTAAATTTTAACTTGATTCAAATTCAGTTGATATGCTAAAATTGCTTAAGAGCTATGAAGATCAATCTTATGCATAAGGATAGAACTGAAAGTTGACTATTTTGAATTATGCACACTGTATCTAGCTCAAATCAAAACATTATACTTGTACATCTGATCAAATACTGTGTATATGTTTAAATTTCGAATTTTGCATATACTCAGTGTTTTGTCATCATCAAAAAGGGGGAGATTGTTGACCCCCTAATGGATTTTGACGAATACAAAACACCAGAGTATAATTCCATTTATCTTAATAATTTATTTGAGAATTTCAGGTGATTAACTAATAATATTGTTAAGAAATGTCTAGGCAAGTTTCCATAATTTTTAAGGATTTATTGAAGAATTTTTGAGTTGAAGAAAATAGATCAGGGACAGCCGAGACGTCTCCGGGTTGTCTCAGAGACGTCTCTGGCACAAACAGGAAGAACTGGCACATCTGGAGACGTCCCCGGCACCTGGCGAGGCGTCTCGCAGGGTCGGAGTCGACTCTCTCAGAGGCGGCAGAAAGGCCGATTTCAAGGGATGCGCGCGAGTCGTCTCCACAGGACGCGGAGTCGTCCCCGCGAGTAAAAAGCAGACTTCCGGAGTCGTCCCCGAGGTAGCGGAGTCGACTCTCTCAGGGTATTCCAGAGGATATCTTTTTCGGTGATAAGGCAGCGGAGACGTCCCCTGAAAAAGCGGAGTCGACTCTCTCAGAGAATTCCAGAGGACTTGTTTTTCGAAGATAAAACAGCGGAGTCGTCCCCGAGGCAGCGGAGTCGTCCCCATGCAAAAAGTGCAAACATCCCGAGACGTCCCCGTAAAGCACCGAGTCGACCCCAAACAACGTCAAAAGAAAAATCTTACAGCCGAGACGTCTCGCGTTGAAGCGGAGACGTCTCCGGAGCGCCTGGGACGCGACTGACACCTTTTTGCAGGTTTGTTTGAATTTCAAACGTCTCTTTCTTTGTGTCTAACGGCTATATTTGCTTTTTGGGCTATAAAAGGGAGTTCTTAAGTGCCTTCCAACAACTTCTCACCAACCCAACACAAGATCATTCAAGAGAGAAGTAAGAGAAAGAGGTTCAAGGGAGTTAGTGCATTCAAGTGAAGAAATCAAGTGCTTTCAAGCTTCCCAACTGATTTCGAGCTCAACTACTCTCTTCCGATCGGCATTCAAAGCTCACATTCAAGACAATGCGAGCCACATCGGAAGAACCACCATTTCCCACGCTTCCAACGGCTAAAAGGGTTCTTCCGGGTTTTATTATTTCTCACTGTTTTATCTGCTTATTTAGAGCTTTCAAATCTCTTGTAAAACCTTTGGTTATTGTGCTTGTTCCAGTCAAGGGACTTGGAACAAGGAAAAGGCGTCCCAAGCCTAGGTGAAATTGGGGGTTGTAGGGTTCGTTGTTAGCCCGGTGTAAAACAACGAGTTGGGTAGTGCACTCGCAAAACTACCGGACTGTAATCTTGGATTATAGTGGAAATTCCCAAAGGTGCTTTGGGGAGTGGATGTAGGAGCAGTGGAAGCTCCGAACCACTATAAAACCTTGTCTTTGCGATTGTCTGTTTTCATACCTCTATTTCTACTTTAGCTCATACATTTGTGTGTTTTATTTTTAATTGGACAAAAAGTTTTAAAACACCCAATTCACCCCCCTCTTGGGTGACCATCTCTGGGCAACATTAATGTTTAAATAAATTTTAAAGATTGTCATTACTTTGATATGATATGTAGCCTTACAATATCTGTATCGTCTGTTGTACAGGCATGCGACATCTGTTGCGCTTCGAGTTCGGGGCATGACAACAGATGCCCCATGCTATGTAGAATAATATGCATGCAACCAATCAATAAAAGTTATCCAGGGTTGATAGTTGCCCTACCAATATGTCAACATAGTGAAGCTGAAGTTACCTAGTTGTGCATCGGGAAAACTAACAAGAAGATAAATGCATGAAACAAATTAAATCCATATACAAGTCTTAGATTAGTAAAACTGATCTCAAACAAGTAGTTCCTTTTTAAAAGTAAGCTTGAAAGATTACGAGGATATAGAGATCTTGACTTTGTTTGGTATGATTGTCAATTTTCAGTATGTGTTTTCAAAAACACAAAATGAAAATGAAATTTGGTAACCTAATTTTGGTTTTCATTTTTTTTATTTTTTATTTCTAAAAATTATAAAAAAATTATAAAAATAATTTTTGTTTTTTGAAAACTAAAATCATCTATGACCACCACCACCACCATATCACTACCCATAGTAGGTTGCCATCGCCACCGAGAGGGGTTGAAAAGAAGCACACTTCGACGACCGATCCTCCTCATCTAAAGCACATGCATCACATGATAATGCTGGTGTGCATGATTTCTCTCACCTCATATTTCCCAAGTGATAGATACTTCACGATACAATGCAATAAAGCACCAGTCAATATCATAAAAAGAATTATACATCATTTTAGAAAAATGGTCATGTCTGAACTTTACTATAATAATTTATTCGAAATAAATAGTCTGGTAAGCATCTACTACTATATATGCTTGCACTGCTTCCAAAGATCTAAACCCTATTTGAGGGTAGGAGGTGGTCTTCGAGGATGGTGGTAAATCGAGCTGTACTACATGCAGGGGAGATCACCGGAGCTACTGCTTAGTTCTCCTCAGGGATGGTTAGGGACATCTGAGGTACGCTTTCCGCTGTTACAGCGCACAGGTTCACCCTTGTTTCATGGGTGCCCCACCTCTTGGTTATCTTAGGGTAAACTTTGATGGTAGTCGGTCGGTGGATGGTGTTTCTGGAGGTGGGGGTTTTGTGATCAGAGACTTCTTAGGCAAGCTGATAGCAGCTGGTGGCCGTCGCATGCCAGGGCTCACTGTTGGTGGGGCAGAGCTGTGGGCAGCTTGGGAGGGTTTATCCTATGCGAGGAGGGTTCTCGGTGCCGAGCGGGTGCATCTCGAGGGGAACTCTTCTGCGGTAATCGATTGGATCCGGAGTGCGGATAGGTACGGTGAGGGTCGCTCTCTTCCTGGAGACTCGGAGATTGGTTCAGGAGATGGGTGTTTTTCAGGCAGCACATGTGTACCGGAAAACAAACAGAGCAGCGGATTGGGTCGCCTCTTACGTCGCCCGGCACTTCGGGGAGCTCCTTTGGACATATGTAGCTGACATTTCCACTTCTTTGTACTCTTTACTTTCTTTTGATTTGGCTGAATGTACTCATGTTAGAGTTAAATGAATTATCGTTTTCACTAAATAATAATAATAACAATAATAATAATAATAATAATAATAATAATAATAATAATAATAATAATAATAATAATAATAAATCCAAACCCTACACGAGGCCACGATATATATATATATATAGTCTCAATGACCATTCACCAACCTTCCATAAATTGGTAAGTATCCACTACTATATGCTTGCATTAATTGCTTCCAAAGATCCAAACCCTACATCAGGCCAAAAAAAGATATGATCTCAGTGACCATTCGCCAACGTTCTATAAATAGGTTGGTCACAGCCCATAGGCCAAAAAAAGATATGATCTCAGTGACCATTCACCAACCTTCTACAAATAGGTTGGTCACAGCCCATAGGCCGAAAAAAGATATGATCTCAGTGACCATTCACCAACCTTCTATAAATAGGTTGGTCACAGCCCATGGGCCACAAATATAGTGATCTCAGTGACCATTCACGAACCTTCTATAAATAGGTTGGGCACAGCCCATATATATATATATATATATATATATAGAGAGAGAGAGAGAGAGAGAGAGAGAGGGAGAGAGAGAGAGAGAGAGAGAGAGAGAGAGAGAGAGATAGGTTACAACAATAATACAATATAATGTTAGAAAATCCATGGATGACATACTGAGTTTGGTGGGAAAATGTGCCAAGATCTGTGATCTTAGGGGCCAATAGTGCAGCATCAATTTTAATAGTCAATTGCCACAAGATCTACTATAAATGTTTTAAAGGATCTTGGTTGGATCCTATTCCTTTGAAGCAATGGCCAACTTCTATCAACATGGATTAGATACATTCAGATATGCAGGTGCAATCTCTAATTACATTAGACTGGCAATGGAATGGGGTTATATTATCATCACTATTTCCGGCTGAAATGATGACCAAAATAGTTGCAATTCCCCTTGCAGGTTGTACCTGATCACCTGTGCCGATTTCGGTGGATATGGAGGATGGCAGTGCCTGTGAGGGTTAAAACCTTCGGTGGCATCTGGCTTGGCGTCGTTAATGTTGTAAATGATTGCTATTTTGTAGGGGAATCATCTTGCAATGCTCCGGTTAAGTACTGGGGAGATATTACTTCTTCTATATTTGCTAAAACTTCCAAACAGGCGTCGTGGGAACCCCCTCCCTTAGGAGTATTAAAAGTTAATTTCGATGCTTCGGTTATTCATTCTTCAATGGCTGCAGCTGCTTAGTTATCTTATTCAAGATCTCCTTCACTACAGGAAAATTGGATTTTACGACACTTTTTTGCCGACGTTTTTTACAAGCGTTGGTAAATGTCGGTCTAGAACCAAAAATAGCCGACGCTTTTAAAAGGCGTCGGAAATATGCAACACTAATTAGCGTCGTTGTAGTCTTAACTTAAGACGGCGCTTATACACATCGTCGAAAACCTAATTCCTAACAAAATCATCGGCCGCGCCCCTTCTCCTCCATCCTCGATCGATATCAAGCCATAATAGCTAGCCGACCCTTCTCCCCTCCTCCTCCCTCCTCTCCAGTGCCGACCCTTGTCCCCTCCTCTTCCCTCCTCTCCGGCGCCGAGCGATCTCCTCTCCTCCTCCCTCCAAGCGATCTTATGAAGCCAAAAAACTAGTAAAAGAATTGAATTTTGGAAATGAGAAAATACACAGTTGTCCAAATGACTGTATTTGAATATTTTACATAATCTCTCATCAGTGGAGGGAGCTTGTCCGCTACTGGTTTTTCGAGAAAGCTTAGGTTATATATATTTTTTCAATAACTTAGATTGTATTTACTATTATTATAGTTTAAAAATTTATACATTGTATATATTGCATTATTTACTGTTTTTTGGAAAAGATATTGTTGTGGGGAGGGGAGGGGGCCTTGAATTTAGTCCCACATCGGCTAGTAGCGGAAATGTTCCATGCCTTAAATGGGGGGTGGAAATCCTTTCCTCTCGAGGCGCCTTTTGAAGGGCAAACCCGTGAGGGCACCAGTCTCCCCCCGTCAGCGCTGGACGCGCGGGCCGGAGCGCCCAAAGCGGACAATACCTCGGGAGGAACGTGGTCCTCTTTCTGTGCTAGCTTAATGTGGGCTATGCTGTTGCGCGAGGCTCCGGCCAAAGCGCCGTCCCCGCAACAGATGGCGCGCCAGGAAGGGGCGCCTCCTCCCTCTATTGACTACCCTTCAGGACTGTGGGGGCCCCCGGCGTTAAAAACCGGCAAGGAACCTTCCCGCTGGGGGGGCTATGTTGTGGGGAGGGGAGGGGGCCTTGAATTTAGTCCCACATCGGCTAGTAGCGGAAATGTTCCATGCCTTAAATGGGGGGTGGAAATCCTTTCCTCTCGAGGCGCCTTTTGAAGGGCAAACCCGTGAGGGCACCAGTCTCCCCCCGTCAGCGCTGGACGCGCGGGCCGGAGCGCCCAAAGCGGACAATACCTCGGGAGGAACGTGGTCCTCTTTCTGTGCTAGCTTAATGTGGGCTATGCTGTTGCGCGAGGCTCCGGCCAAAGCGCCGTCCCCGCAACAGATATATTTCAACATTGGTATAGCTGCTCGAGCATCGCAAATTGTTCCTTACACTTCAGGCTCCATGAGTTATGCGAGGCGTAGAGCTGAATTCGTAAGTTTTTTTGAAACTCTTTAAATTTATCTTAAATTATTCTATCATATAGCATGTATACTTTTGAAATATATTTTTTGTTGTAGATGGATGATAATGGGAGAAAGCCTCGTAAAGTGGAGTTTTATAAACTCACACCCACTGAGATGGCAGCTTTGTTCGGGAGGAGTCAAGAGATATAGTTGTATGTATTCATCTTAGACTTGTGCAATGATTTTTTTTTCTATTATTGGCATACATTAATTTAACTTTTTCTTTTGAGAGATATAGGATAGGGTAACAAATCTTATTTCAAAGCGGGTCGGAGAGTCATCATCATCCGACGCGATTAGTCATATCGAAGCTTAAGTGCTCGTTGAATTGATGGGCTCAAAGCGTTATGGTCGAGTGAGGGGTTACAACGTTGGAGTTACCCCCACTTAGTTGTCTGCGGTGGGCATGTTTACAAGAAATGTTAGAGAAGGTAGTAACACTACAGAAGTTCGTCATTTTCAAGCAACTATTGAAGAGCTGAAGCAGAACCAAAAAAATTTGCAGTCTCAGCTTGCGAATATTTCATCTTTGTTATAATGATTTCTTCCTTCTCAGGTAAATAACTATATATATTTGAATACTTTACATATTATCAATTATGATGTATGAGTCAATGTATCATATTATTCCTAACTTCTAAGATTTTTCTTTTTTTTTTAGATTTCTAATACTTCAAACGCTCGTAGAGATGATGATGATGGAACTGAATCCCGTCCCTGATACCTTCTAGACTGTTTTTTATGGAGTTTGATATGTATATGTTTCTTATTTTTCAAAGTACATTATAATTCTAAACTTATTATATAAATTTAATCAGATATGACAATATAAATATTTCGAATAATCTGAATGTTTGTGTCAATATAAATGTAATACAGGTTCATATTGTTATAATATGTGTTTTATGATATGCATTTGTATTTTTATTTTTTTAAAAAATACAAATTTCGATGATTTTAAGCATCGGTAAAAAACATCATGGCACATGCCCGGCAAGCCTACGCTGACGCTTTAAAGCGTTGGTGAAAGTTAGGGTTATGCCGACGCTACATGAAAGCATCGGCAAAAACAGGAATTTGCCGATACTTAAAAGCGTGGACGAAAACCATGAGGTTTGTATTCGTTTCGTATTCGTCGACAAATCCCTATTTTTGCTGATACTTTTATGTAGCATTGGCAAAAACTTTTGCCACTCCGATATCGTCGACGCTTCTGCGACGCTTTGATTAGCATTGTCGGAACTTTAGCCGATGCTTATAAGCGTTGGAAAAGGTTATAAAAAATGCCGAAAAAGATGAGTTTTTCTGTAGTGCTTGGCCAGTTGCTAAGACCTGGAGGCAAGCAATTGCCACCCTCTTTCGTCTCATAGCAGCATGGCTAGGTGTCGAAGCCAACAAATTGGGCTTGAAGGAGATTCTTCAACCATTCATCAGGGACAAAAGCTTATCGACCCAGCAGCTGCCATGCTGCTATTGGTTATATTTTTTTTATAAATTTTATTATTGGCATTTGATGATGCTTTCAAGCATCATAACATAATAATGTTTAACCTTGCCGACGCTTTAAAGCATTCTCATATTCCAACGCTAATAAGCCATTTCGGCAAAATTTGTTATGATGGTCAAGTTAGCGACATTTGCGTCAAAACTCATACTTTTTTTTTCGTGCTGGGAGTCTTATTTCTTTTTAGCATTTATCTAGCAATATACTAATAATAATAATAATAATAATAATAATAATAATAATAATAATAATAATAATAATAATAATAATAATAATAATAATAATAATAATAATAATAATAATAATAATAATAATAATAATAATAATAATAATAATAATAATAATAATAATAACAACAACAACAACAACAACAATAATAACAACAACAACATTAATAACAACAACAACAATATAAATAACAATAACAACCATAACAACAACAACATTAATAACAACAACAACAATTAACAACAACAACAACAATAATAACAACAATAACAATAATAATAATAATAATAATAAACAACCGCATGGGCTCGCCCATACATCAAATTTTTTTTTGACGTGGATTGGTTTTATCTTCGTCCAAAACGACAACCTCGATGTTGAGGAGCAAACCTAAGCCGTTGACCAGTATCAAAATTGTTCGTGAAGAAAGGTGATACCAGGGTGAAAAGAATGGTTGGACACCGATCAACCTGGATTTTTTGAAGTCCGAAACCAACATTTAATGGCAGAATGAAGTGGCCGCAAGAAAAGAGAACCGTTATGGTTCCAGCAATAGTTGTGAAGTAAAGGACAACAAAAAAAAGAGGAGAAAAAGAAATATAAAACTGTCTGGATTCTTATTTCTGAAATTGAAACAATAATAATAGTTGTTGCCCAAGGTGACAACCCAAGAGGGGGGGTGAATTGGGTCTTTTAAAACTTTTAAACTACTTCTAAAACTTTTTGATTAACTATGCTAAGTTGTCTAGATGCACAGTGAAAGTTAAACTTAGCAAGGGTTTGATGTATAGACTTCGACTTGATTAAATATGCTTGCAACTAAAGGATGTGCGGATAAGAATTAAGCAAGCAATTTATCTAAGTAAGTAAGTGTGTTAGTTAGACAATAACTAGAGGCATTACAAACACAAAGGACATATAGTGGTTCGGTGCACCCCAGCACCTACATCCACTCCCCAAGACCTCTTGGGAATTTCACTATAATCCTACCGATTACAGCCGGTTGTTTTACAAGCTCACAACCCAACTTGTTGTTTTACGAGCGCACAACGAACTCGGTCGGTTTTCCCAGGCTCACCGACTAGAACCACTCCGATTGTTTTCCCGGGCTCACAATCAAATCCTTACACGTTGGTTTTACCCTCGGCTCACCAACAAACCTAAACCCCGTTGGTTTTCCCTTTGGCTCACCAACAAACCTTAATCCCGTTGGTTTTCCCTTTGGCTCACCAACAAACCTTACACCGTTGGTTTTCCCTTTGGCTCACCAACAAACCTTTAACCCCTTGATTCAATCCCTTGATTGAATCAAGTTACAAGATATTAAAACAAAGAATAAAAACAAATCAAAGCTTCTTAAACAAGCAGATATGACAATATAAACAAATAGAGTAAAGAGAAGCCCTCAAACGAGTTTTGAAGATGGAGGAGCTCGGCTTCTTCTTTACTTGATCCTCCTCTGATTTGGCATGAAGTAGAGGATCCCCGAGGCAGCACACGGATGGAGAGGAAGCTTTCGGATTCACTTGGATGCTCTTCTTCTCTCTATTTCGTTTTGGATGGCCCTTTTGTGCTTATGGGAGATTTCCTTTGTAATCTCTTTGAGATCTCTTTCCTAGATGATCTCTCCCACTTCCATGCATTCTCCCCTAGCTCTCTTCTTGTTTTTATAGCTTTAGATGGAGTGGAAACAAGAATATAGCCGTTAGAGACAAAAATAGAGCCGTTGGAACCAGTCTGCAGCTCCTGACAATATGACCGTTGGGTTTGGAGTCGACTCGCGCGATCAGGAGTCGGCTCGGCTGTAGCAGGAGTCGACTCGAGCTTTTCCGGAGTCGACTCGGCAACTGTTCCAAGTTTGAATTAAAGTTGCCGTCTTGACTGGGAGTCGACTCGACTTAACCCGGAGTCGACTCGCCAACTTCTGGCGCTGACCTGGCAATTTTGGAGTCGGCTCATCCTCTGTAGTCCGTGGATCCAAATTTGAATTTTGTCCACTCGACTCGACTCGACTGTCCTGGGAGTCGACTCGAATCTCAAAGCCCGAACTCCCGATTCTCTGTCTTTTGGCTCATCCAGTCTTGGAGTCGACTCGAACTTCCTTGGAGTCGACTCGGCTCTCAGTTTCCGAAAGTTGGTCTTCTGCCATCTTAGTGTAGCGCTGCCTTGGAGTCGACTCGAGCTGTCTGGGAGTCGACTCGAATCTCAGAGTCGGAAAACTGATCCTCTGTATTTTGGAGCCGCGCTGCCTTGGAGTCGACTCGACTTGTCTTGGAGTCGACTCGCCTCTCAGAGACGAAAATACCGTCTTCTGTCTTGGGGTTGCGCTGTCTTTGGAGTCGACTCGGACTTTGTGAGAGTCGACTCGAATCTCAGTGTCCAAAAACTGCTTCTCTGAGTTTTTCCTTGTGTACCACTGAGAGTCGACTCTCGCTTTCTTTGGAGTCGACCCGGCAACCATTGGAGTCGACTCGAATTCCTCAGGAGTCGACTCGAAGACTATTCTTTTGAATTTTCCTTTGAATTTGCTCCTCCAATTTGAATCTTTTGAACTTTAAAGTTGGGCCAATGAATTGTAGCTTTCTTCTAACTTTTCTTGAGTGCTTTTGGAGGCCTTCTTGTGTTCTTCCAACTTGCTATGTTCCTTGCAAAATAAATATCTTTCTCCTTGCAACATAAACATTAGTATCTATACTTCAAGGTGTTGTGATCATCAAAATCAATCTATGAATCAATCTTTGGGTCATCAATCTCCCCCTTTTTGATGATGACAAAACTTGGAGTATATGCAATATAAAAGATATTGTTTTCTAGAAGTAATACATAGCAAAGTTGCATGAAGTAGACAACATGTATATTTAAAACAAAACATACTTCATGATAATGCTTTAGATTTAATCAGCTTAACACAATCAATATATTTCAGTTCAAGCTGATTATCACTACATAGCAAAGTTGCATGAAGTAGACAACATGTATATTTAAAACAAAACATACTTCATGATAATGCTTTAGATTTAATCAGCTTAACACAATCAATATATTTCAGTTCAAGCTGATTATCACAAAGCATTATAAGCATATACTTAGATATTTCTCCCCCTTTTTGACAGCATCAAAAAGATAGTGAAACATTAAGCACAAAGATCAGAACACTCAAATATTTCTTTCCCTTACTGTACTCTGGTTTGAATGTTATATTATTGCCAGGATATGAATCATTTAACTCAAGGCAATAATATTGGAATCAGATTAGTGAGCACAGATCAGAGCCAATTAAGATAATTTCAGAGCAGAACACATTGAATGTGATTTCAAGAAGTTTTCTAATTTGATACCACAGATAGTTTTCTAATCAAGTGTGGGTGGAATCTCTCTTAGGTTAATTCAAGAAGTACCACAAATGATATTCAATGAAAACACGAGTGGAAATCTAACCTCTCTTCAATAATAAGTATGAAAGCTTGTTCAATTAAGACCTTTTGCCCAATCTATTAAGTATTTTATCAAACATGAGAGCAATTTTGATTAATTTTCAGAGTAAAAGATCAAAACTTATATATGTGAAAGACATATCATCATGTTGGGTCATTAATTCTTAATGACTTCAAAGGTTCTTTATAATAATAAGTGCATTTGAGCACAAATACCAAATTATGAAATCATGCAATTTGTGATACATCTTAGAGCTCTTTTAAAGACTTTCTTTTATTCCTTTAGAAAATAAGCACAATTTGATACATAAAATAATGAATTGGCACAAAATAGAAGTTCTAAAGAGTAAGCCAATTAAAACTCATTAGTGAGGTTCAAAATAGATTTTCTAAGAGATACTCAAGAAAATTTAATACATTGTTCTCCTCCTTTTTCATTAAATTAGAGGCTCTTAAGATTTGCAATTTGGTTCAAGAGTGATGCATGAGATATACTAACCAAATAACACGCCTCAAGGTGTATCATAAAGATTTTCAGATTTAAATTTCAGATGATACATATTGGAGAGTATTAGAATCACTTTTCATTTAGTATTCTTTCTCTCTCCTTTAGTTATAGATTTATGTGATTAAGTTCCATAAGACCTCTCCTTCTGAAATTTTCTTTCTCCCCCTCAATTGATCATTCCATTTAAGAGTTTAGAATCCTAAGATAATGTTCAATAAAATTGTCAATCTCAAAAATATATTTTCTATAAGTTTCAGCTTATTTTCATAAGACTCAAGGTTTGAGATAAGACAACCTTTATAGAACTCATCTCAAGGTAATTTAAAGCATGTCTTGCAATATAAGGAAGTTCATAAAAATCAATCCATAAGATTTAAGGTATACATCAAATTGAAGTAACTTTAGGATAAGATACTGAATATCTAAAGCTCCCCCTCAAAAGATGCGTACTTCTTTAATCATTCTTAATTGTTGAATTTCAGACTTTAGTGATAAACGTGAATAACACTAAAATTCTGTAATATCAAGAATGTAGAGTAATCTAGTATTATTTCAAAATTTGTAGTAATTACTCTTTCTAATCCTTTACGAACAAGTTATGCTTTCTCATAATCTTAGAGAAAATGTGTAGAAATATTAATCAGAAAATGATTCATTTGAAGCTTAGTTTCTTTCAACCGCATTTACATTTTCTTTCTTTTAGAATCATTTGAGTGAGCTGAAATATTTCTAGCTTTAAGATCATTCACTCTATTGATAGAAGTGTTTAATAATGTAGGGGAGAAAAACATATAGATGATTATTGAAATATATATATTTTTAGAACTCAATTTCTTAATCATAGTTTTTCACCAATGTATTCATGAAACACAATAAATCTTTTTAATATCAAAATAAAATCATATATTTAGAAATTTTTGTTTGCAATCAAGATCATCGAAAAACACATCATTTGGATCAATATTAGTACACTTTGAAGATAAGAAATGATATGTTTCGGATGCGTATCGGAGCAATCAACCAAAGGCATCAGAATTAATTCTGTTTTTCTTACATTAAGATTTTATTTAGAAATCATATTGAGTTTAAGCTTGTATACAAAATCAGATTCTGAATTACATAGGATTTTCAATTGAGGCTTTCAAAATCATAATTTGAGATATGTATCTTCCACATTATAGCTCATCTTAAATCATTACGATTGAAAATACATATTTCAAACATATAAGAGCATATTCAGAATCTTTGTATTAAATGTTGAGTTTTGGTACGAATTTGAACATTATATACCAAATTTAGGCAAGTTGAAGGATAGATCAAGATTAATTCATTCTGCCTAAATAGAGATATCTTTCTCTTCTCCTTTTTACAAATTTATTTAACTTTCAGATTTTAAAGATGATTGTGAACGACAAATCTGAAATTTCTTTTCAATAGAACCAAACAAAAGATGTTATGTAGCAATTCAAACATTCAAACAAATTGTCCAAGGATGAAGCATTACAAAACATTGAGAACCAATAAATCAAGACATCATACCATATGCAAAATAAATCATGTGTTAAATCATGCATTAAAATATTAAGAACAAGCATGTCAAGGATCCAAATCAATATTTTTCAAATAAACTCCCCCTATTTAAATATAATCTTGCAATGATTTTATCCTTAAAGTGTGTTTTCAAGTGATTAAAAAAAATTGACTTAATTCTACTTTCATTAACTTTGTCTTTCATTTATAACTTTCTTATGCTCTATACTCTATTTGCTCCCTATCCGGTGGAGTTGGAAGGGGCACGAGGTACTACCACTAGCCTCCCTCTTGTGCCGTCCCTAATATGCCCTACACCGAATAGTTGGGTCAAATAGTGCCGGGTACTACCACTAGCCTCCCCATTGGCACCATCCCTATGATGAGCAATATAGAAAATTTATAAAGTTCACTTCAAACTATTCCTGTTTAAGTGTAATTAATTACGAATTTTATCCCTTCCAAATGTGCCGAATATATTATGCTTGTTTTGCTTTTCCTTAAGATTGGGGTATTTGCCTCTACTTGGATTTTACTTCTCTTGAATAATATCCATTTTCTTTTATTTATCTCTCTCTCTTTTTGTTATTCTCAAGTAATTTACACGAAAGAGCAGAATAAAGAATTTATCTTGTGTATCATTTATATGTGTATCATGCAAACAACATTTTCATTATGCTCATGGATTCATAACTTCTCATAAGTTATTTTACATCAAAATTTTAAGCATATACTTGTGTATTTCATGGTTATGACATATGCAAAGATATATTCTAGTTTTGGCAAACCATGAAACACTCTCTAAAAGTACAATTCAATCAATTATAGACATGATATCAAAAATTAATAATTAAAGACTTTAATCATGTCGTAATAAGACTTAAGTTATTGACTTTGCTCAATTAATTTATGAGAGAAGTATCTAGAATTACCATTTCATTCTGCATTCTTCAGTCAAATACCTACTAGATTTCTTATGTATGAACTTTTGGCTGAAGAAGGTCCTCTCTCTTGTTTGCATGTGAATGTTTATTGTATCTTACATGGAGATATCCTTCAAGTTGAGATCTCTCATTTTCTTGCTCAAGGATCCTGCATTATTAACAAACTCCTTTTCTTTCTTGAAAGGAGGTCATTAGTTTCTTCAAGATACAAAACATTCAACCAACATATTTTTATTTAAACTAGATGACTCAATCATAAGATATGACAATAATCAAATGTTGAATCACTTTACTCAAGAGATTGCCTAAATATAAGCAAGCACATTTCACTTGAACTAAAGAGATAGTTTCATTAACCAAGATAGTTCAAGGACAAGCATGTGAGGCAATAGAAGATTTATCAAGGTCAATTCAATTTCTTATTTTCAAAAATAATTTAGTTTAGATTCTATTTGTTTAAGATAATTATCAATAAGATATTTTAGCTAAGTTTTAATCAATTTTATCTTAAACAGTTGTTTCTATCAGAAATTCAGATTATGATTTATTTGTTATCAATAAAATAAGATTCATTAAAGTTAGATTGAAGTCTTGCCCAAGTGCACATAATGAGCATACATTCTGGTCTATTAGCTGTATGATGAAATAATTATTCTATCAATCTTCAATACAACTTTAAACAATAGATCTACTTTGCTCATCCTATTCAAATTCTACAAGATGGGGTCTTAGATGTACCTTCTTCATGCCAATCTTCTATAAGAGTGTTCTTGTGGACTAACATTGGTCAATGAAGATCCCCTTTCTTGTTTGTCTTAATTTGGAGTTTGAGAGAAGATGTTAATTCATTCATCACACATATTTCAAACTCACCTTACATGAGCTAAGTAAAATCTTCATATAACTCTTCATTAGTAGAACCAAAACTGATGTCATCAATGCATTCTTTGAGCAAATAAAATATTACAAATTCTTCTTTTTGATCCATAGATTTATCACTATTGCTTTCTATCAAAAAATTTACTTAAGCTTTTATATATTAAGTTTTTGATGCTTGTATCAAATCTCATATTGCTTTATCATATATGTAATGTGTATTTTTAAGTATGGTGGTTATTTTACATAGATCTCCTTTTTAATGAAATAACCACACAAGAGTGTGTTCTACACATTCATTTGATAGAAAATAACGCTCGTAAAGCAAATAAATGATAAAGGTGATTTTTACTTCTAATTATGCAAGAATCTTATCAAGATCTATTTTATCTTTTCTTAATTTAGTCTTTTAATAGTCAAAAATTTTTTTTTATTAAGAGCATATCTGAAAAATCCAATTTGGTTCTAATTATTAACAAGTTTTTCAGATTGTTATATGTAAAAGATTAACCATATAATTTTAGTATCTTGATAATAAATCACTAGTCTCATAAAGAATCAAAATGAATTGATACTTCTACAACTAGAATCTTTTCATGAATGCTCTATATGCATTGCTTGATGAATGATATCCAAGAATAGAAATATCTTTATCAGATTTGGCATTATTTTCATAAGAGCATATCAAGCATAACATGTACGACTGAAAAGGATATGCAATGGTTCATTTTTCATTTTTCAGAAGATCAAAATTTTCATCAAAAATAGATTTAATAGAAGTCATATGTATGACAAGCAGTGATGATAGTCTTTTAAATAGATGACTATCATACATAATTGTCTTTTTCATTTCTTCAAGAATTCTATTAATTCTATTTTACTTATGGTGTCCTTGGTGCTGAAATCATTGGATTTAATATTATTTTCTGTATAACTTTTATCAGGATTTTGGTTTTCAACACTGTGTCATGATTCTTCACAGTTTGGAAACCTTTTTCATTTGAAACACTTTTACAGGATTTAGCAAATACAGAAAATACTTCAGTTTTATTTGCCAAGAACAAATCCAATGTAAGCTTTTGAAAACTCAGTGATAGAAACAACATCTTTAGATTTAGAAATTGATTCTTGTTTGTTTCCTTAGTTAACATGCATAGCAAACTTTGACCTTTCAGAAGATACTCTAAGTAAGCCAATGCCAAAGTCTTTTGAAATTAAATCCATACTCGCATGAGTTGATATTATATGCCAAAGATGGTTTCTTTAATCTTGGTATTTATAGTGCAATATTCAAAGGCATACCAAGTACACATTTTCATATCTATGATCAATAAACAATAATGCCATGGATAAAAGCTCTCAATCAAGCATATAGAGAATTCATAGAGTTAATCTTAATAAATTGATTAATCATCTAGCAACTTATCCAACAATAAGTAAAGTATAATATAGAAAGATGGAGAAATTTGAAGTTATTTCTTCTATTTTAATTATTTTTCTTGATTACATTTAAGTTTTATTCTTTAATATATGTCTAGAGCACCCAATGTCCAATTTAACATCTTTTGTTGGAGCCTTGAGTGCTAGACACACCTGCAGAAAATATTTAGATTTTCAACTTAGGAACCCAAGCTCTTTTGGGTCCTTGCAGGTTAGCTATTATTGTTCCTTTTGGAACCCATATTTTCTTAATAGCTATTTTGTCCATAGGCTTGCAGATTTTTGGACTACAAGAAGTGTATTTCTGCATCTTCTTATTAAATTTAACAAACATGGATTTAACATGAGTGGTAGATAATCCTTCAGTTTTCTGTTTTTGCCTTTTAGGTTTATCAAATTTGTAATGTACAGATTTAGGAACAGAAGAGATTTTGCATAACCTTTGTTCCTGTTTATCAGCATTATAAGAATCTATTTTAAAATGATTAGAAACTGTTTTAACAAACATATTCTTGAAAGATTTTTGGGTGTACCAAGGTTGACATCCCAATCCAATATTATCAAATTCAGCTCTTTGATTATTTATCATTAGATTCAACTTTTCAGAGCTCAAAGTAAATCTTTCAACAACAGGTTTTAATTTGTCAACTTCTTTAGTTAATCTTTTGTTATCTTCTGAAAGCAATTCATTATTTTTCTTAAGTTTATCATGGCTTTCAGTGAGAAGTTGGTTTTTCTGATTTAGTTCTTGATTTTCTTTAATTAAGATTTCAGTTTTACTAGTTAGTTTCAGTTTTTCATCTATTAGAATTTGATTTTCATTCTTCAAGTTCTTGTTCTTACAAACAAGTTTCTTATATTCTAAATACAAATCAGAAAAGGCATCGTGGAGTTCATCAAATGTAAAATTGCTTTCAGTTCCAGCATGTACCTCATGTGCCACCAAGCATGGATTTTCAATATGATACTGCTCTCCTTCTACACATGATGTTTCAGATTTGTTAGTGCATTCATATTTGTCTTCAAGCATATTCCATATTCCTTTAGCAGTCATGCAAGAAGATATGCAATTAAACTCATTCCTATCTAATGCACAATATAAAAGGTTCATGGCATCAGCATTCAATTGTGCTAAATCCTTTTCATTAAAAGTTTGAGAGAGTGTGTGAAGATCATTTATTATGATTTTCCATAAATAATAGTTTTGTGATTGAATAAAGATGCGCATGCGTATTTTCCAATGTGTATAGTTTATGCCATTAAATAGTGGTGGTGTATCAATTGATTGTCCTTCTCCTAGAAAACTATCTATTTGAGTTGTCATGATCTTTGGCTCTAGTCGGTTAAGACTACAAATAATATTTGAGCACCTGCTCTGATACCACTTGTTGCCCAAGGTGACAACCCAAGAGGGGGGGTGAATTGGGTCTTTTAAAACTTTTAAACTACTTCTAAAACTTTTTGATTAACTATGCTAAGTTGTCTAGATGCACAGTGAAAGTTAAACTTAGCAAGGGTTTGATGTATAGACTTCGACTTGATTAAATATGCTTGCAACTAAAGGATGTGCGGATAAGAATTAAGCAAGCAATTTATCTAAGTAAGTAAGTGTGTTAGTTAGACAATAACTAGAGGCATTACAAACACAAAGGACATATAGTGGTTCGGTGCACCCCAGCACCTACATCCACTCCCCAAGACCTCTTGGGAATTTCACTATAATCCTACCGATTACAGCCGGTTGTTTTACAAGCTCACAACCCAACTTGTTGTTTTACGAGCGCACAACGAACTCGGTCGGTTTTCCCAGGCTCACCGACTAGAACCACTCCGATTGTTTTCCCGGGCTCACAATCAAATCCTTACACGTTGGTTTTACCCTCGGCTCACCAACAAACCTAAACCCCGTTGGTTTTCCCTTTGGCTCACCAACAAACCTTAATCCCGTTGGTTTTCCCTTTGGCTCACCAACAAACCTTACACCGTTGGTTTTCCCTTTGGCTCACCAACAAACCTTTAACCCCTTGATTCAATCCCTTGATTGAATCAAGTTACAAGATATTAAAACAAAGAATAAAAACAAATCAAAGCTTCTTAAACAAGCAGATATGACAATATAAACAAATAGAGTAAAGAGAAGCCCTCAAACGAGTTTTGAAGATGGAGGAGCTCGGCTTCTTCTTTACTTGATCCTCCTCTGATTTGGCATGAAGTAGAGGATCCCCGAGGCAGCACACGGATGGAGAGGAAGCTTTCGGATTCACTTGGATGCTCTTCTTCTCTCTATTTCGTTTTGGATGGCCCTTTTGTGCTTATGGGAGATTTCCTTTGTAATCTCTTTGAGATCTCTTTCCTAGATGATCTCTCCCACTTCCATGCATTCTCCCCTAGCTCTCTTCTTGTTTTTATAGCTTTAGATGGAGTGGAAACAAGAATATAGCCGTTAGAGACAAAAATAGAGCCGTTGGAACCAGTCTGCAGCTCCTGACAATATGACCGTTGGGTTTGGAGTCGACTCGCGCGATCAGGAGTCGGCTCGGCTGTAGCAGGAGTCGACTCGAGCTTTTCCGGAGTCGACTCGGCAACTGTTCCAAGTTTGAATTAAAGTTGCCGTCTTGACTGGGAGTCGACTCGACTTAACCCGGAGTCGACTCGCCAACTTCTGGCGCTGACCTGGCAATTTTGGAGTCGGCTCATCCTCTGTAGTCCGTGGATCCAAATTTGAATTTTGTCCACTCGACTCGACTCGACTGTCCTGGGAGTCGACTCGAATCTCAAAGCCCGAACTCCCGATTCTCTGTCTTTTGGCTCATCCAGTCTTGGAGTCGACTCGAACTTCCTTGGAGTCGACTCGGCTCTCAGTTTCCGAAAGTTGGTCTTCTGCCATCTTAGTGTAGCGCTGCCTTGGAGTCGACTCGAGCTGTCTGGGAGTCGACTCGAATCTCAGAGTCGGAAAACTGATCCTCTGTATTTTGGAGCCGCGCTGCCTTGGAGTCGACTCGACTTGTCTTGGAGTCGACTCGCCTCTCAGAGACGAAAATACCGTCTTCTGTCTTGGGGTTGCGCTGTCTTTGGAGTCGACTCGGACTTTGTGAGAGTCGACTCGAATCTCAGTGTCCAAAAACTGCTTCTCTGAGTTTTTCCTTGTGTACCACTGAGAGTCGACTCTCGCTTTCTTTGGAGTCGACCCGGCAACCATTGGAGTCGACTCGAATTCCTCAGGAGTCGACTCGAAGACTATTCTTTTGAATTTTCCTTTGAATTTGCTCCTCCAATTTGAATCTTTTGAACTTTAAAGTTGGGCCAATGAATTGTAGCTTTCTTCTAACTTTTCTTGAGTGCTTTTGGAGGCCTTCTTGTGTTCTTCCAACTTGCTATGTTCCTTGCAAAATAAATATCTTTCTCCTTGCAACATAAACATTAGTATCTATACTTCAAGGTGTTGTGATCATCAAAATCAATCTATGAATCAATCTTTGGGTCATCAATAGTAACGATTTTTATTTAACTTGATCATAAATAGTAATAATCAATAATATAAAAAATAACATCAATATTTGTTGAAAAACTTAAATAAAAATTAATTTACTTATTTGAATTGTGTAAATTTTAAAGAAAAGGACTACATGCAGTTACTAGTTATTATTAGGTGCAGAATTCTCTTTATAAAATGTTAACCGAGGACAAGATATTTGTTTTGATAGATGACATGCATTGATAAAAAAATTTAGAAAATTTATCATCAATGATAACCTATAATGTAAGAAGCACATGTTGCTCATGGGAAATATTCTTTTTTTAAAAAAAAATAAGTGCATTACACATGGAGGATAGTAACATACTAGAGTTACTAAGATAATATCTATTCTAGATCTCATCCGATATCAAATAACAATAATTACTTTTAGTATATAATAATAATAAAATAGCAATGAAATAACAATAAAAGTTTCACAATTATTACTTAGTCTTTTCACTACAATTATTACTTGAGATTGATCAAATGTAGAGTAATTATAAATTTTTGATAGTTTATATAAAAATATTAAATAAGAAAAATAAAAAATTATATATAAATATATTGACAAATACGAGATATATAAAATGAGAAAAAAAATATACACATATATCAACAAATAAAAAATATCAATAGATCTAGAAGTAAATATGAGAGAAAAGTTACTATATATTACTATTGTTAGTAATATATAGTAAGCTCATTAGGTGGTTTTAGGGTTTTGCTGTCAGGCTGTGGTAGGTCATGGCTTGCAACTTTTATTGAGGGTTAAGGGTGGAGTTCCGGTACTACGGTGGTAACTTAGTTCTACCTATGCTTCGATCGAACGATGAAAGCCAAATTCTCATATAAATCAAATGATGCCACCCTATTCCCCCTCTTCTTTGATTTTGTGCCACTCACGCTTATTCTCTCTAACTCTCTCTCTCTTGCTCTGTTGCCTTCTTCTTCTTCTTCGGCTTCTTGTCGAACAATCCATTCGAGCCCTGCCCTACCACCTCTTGGAAAAAGTTTTAATATAGTTACAACAGAAAAGATAAAAACAAAAAAAAAGCAAAGAAAAGAAAAAAAAAGTGATTAATATATTTTCTTCCTCAATATTCTTAGAAGCCAAATTTCATCTAAAATGATCGAGCCCTTTTCCTTATTTAGAGGCAAACAATTTTTAACCTGGAATATAAAATAATCATGAATATGGAATAATAAATGTTTTATAAATGCTACTATAATTATTTTAGACTAATATCAACCGTAATATTTAGATAAAAGAAAGAGATTTTACCCCTTCGAGCAGAAGAGGACGGCAAGGGAGGGTGTAGCTCGGAAAACCGAGATCATAAAAGAGCGTTGGAGTTTGGAGGGTAGCGAAGGTGGAGCAAGCTGCATGAGATGCCGTGCTGTTGTAACGAATCTTCCCATTTTAATGCAATAGAGACATGGTATACTAAACAATTTTAATTAAATGTTTCCTCCATCACCATTGATTCACCATCCTCCTTTTCAGCAAACTATCAACCCTTTTCCGGGCTAGGTTATAACCAATCATCCCATTTCAATGAAAGAAAGACGTGGCATACTTGGAAACCATTTTCAATTAGAAAACAAAGTACTAAAAAATCCAATCAATATGAAATTCTAAAATATATTTAATAAAATAATATATATAATCTTTCTTTGGTATGCTATGCTCGATTTTTTCTATAATTTTTTTCTTAAAATTTCTATTTATAATAGATGTGCAAAAAAAAATACTTAAAAGGCAGTCGTGATGGAAGACAAAAAAATAATTTTAAAATTTTATTTTATTTTTAATTAAAATGAGATGGTTTTTATTAATTGTGTTAGAAGAACCATTATATTAGGGGCATTTGTGCAAAAACAGCGTTTTATGTGGGTGCAGAAATAAATATAAATTTTAAGAGTGTATTCATCCAAATTTGAATTTTTAGAAGGATATTCATGCAACAAAAAAAAAATCCCAAAACAATTGTGCCTAGCTTTCCTCCTATTAATCTTGTTTTTTTTTCCCTCTAGAGAAAGTAAATAAAAGGAAGAGATATATGGTAAAACTACCGCTATGTGAACTTTTTTTTTTAATTTTTTTTGAGTACAAGTGAGGGGATTAGATCCTAAGCGAAGAGAAACTATGGAAAACGAATATAAGAACAAGCCATTGAATCATACTCAAGAAGTAGAGCAAACTCTAAAGAGATTGGAGTCCTCAGTGATGCTTTGAGACCTCTTGAGTTTTAGGTTTTTTTTGAAAATGAAGGAGACTAATGGTTGTAAACCGTCGGTCACCAAATTAGTTATAGTTTTCAGTTACCGAACCATTTTCCATCGTTTAGTTCACCTGCAGCTGGTGAATCATGTTGTTGATGTTGCACGTATGATTGATATGGCTTTCCATCTGGTTATGTTTTTCGTTTTACATAAAATTTTTCTTATAACTATGAACGAACTTTTACTTACGGAGGTGTAAATTCAAAATGAAAAATTTCTATAGATATATGTACAAAAATTCCTTTAATTATTACATACATAATACTTGGAAGCTCCTACTTCTTCTATTTATTTAAAGCAGTGGTATCTTTGTCAAAATTATATCATACAATTACAGGATTTGCACTCCGAGATTAGAGGTATATTGCAATTGTATACGATAAGATTTTGGGTTTGTGCAATTGATAAAGTATATTAACATGCCCACTGCCATTCTAGAAAGTTTTCGGGAGACCATGCATAAAACTCCTCAAGTTCACCATGCATTGCTGCACCTAGACGGACGGCTTCACCCGTTGGGAAGTGTTCGTCATCAACTAAAACGGTAGAGCAAGGATGGTCAAAGGCCACGTAGCCCACCTTCCCTTCTCGAGGGGCCCCACCACTCCGTCTTTAACTTGGAAGTCTCTTGGTGTTAGCCAGTAATTTTTTATGAGAATTCTTCCGTAACAATTATATATATAGGATTTTTTTATATGAATACTCCTCTAAAAATTTAAATTTACACAAATACATTCTTAAAAATTATATTTATTTCTGTATTTTCATAAAATACTGTTTTTGTACAAATGCTCCTAATATAATGTTTTTTTAATATTATTAATAAATACGGTTTTTGTCCTCCATCGCGATCGCCTTATAAATATTTTTTATTATATATCTACCTATTAAGAATATTTTAGTAGATGGCATTGGCATATGTGCAAAGGCGGCCAATGTATTTGAGGGCATAAAAGGCTAAAACGAATTCACGGGAACTTTTTTTTTTTAATGATGAAAAAAATTTAATAAATGTAAAATTTGGATGTATTTACACTCATCCGGTTTAATTTACCTGATTTACCCCCAAAAAAACAAGAGTCTTTCCCACATAGATAATCGAAGCAAGAATCAACAAAATTAAAATCCTAACCTGCCTCGCCGGGGCTCGGGCCCGGGTCACGCTGTGCCTTACTGAGCGGCTGAGCAAGAACGCCGAGAAGCAATGGGGAGGTGCCGGGTAGCCGATTTGGGATTTGGAAACCGTGAACGGCGAAGGGAGCTACTGGGATTTGGGGCCAAGGACAAAGAATTAATATGTTTACAGGTTTACAGCAAAGGAAGAAGGGTTTTATCTTCCGGTCGAGCTAGCCAACAGCCGTAGCTTTCGCTGCTTTATTTTTAGTGTAGCTCTACGGACTGCGGTGGGCTAGATTGGAGCCTAAGAATTGAGCCGGCTCCATACATATACAAAAACAAAAATAAAAAATAATAAAAATAAATATTAATAAAGGAAAAAATGAATCATCTAGCCCACGACTAAAAGGCCGTCCAGTTTCGGCCCCGTAAACACCAACGATGAATGACTGAATCTTTACTTCGGCCCAGGACCAGCTCGTTATCAGAATTCTGTTTAAAGCTCCGCCAACTCCCCCAACCAAGTTCGGGGTGCCTCCGGACAAATGCTGACCTGTCCCGACCAAGTTCGGGACGCCAACCCCAGCGATACACACAATACGTTTCGACCCTCGAGCTCGGAGCGCTATCCCGAGCCCACCTCGGAATTCAGAAAACCGAGCTACTCCTAGTATCCACCAAGCCGACCTTGCCAAACGCATAACGTGACTACTTAACGAGCTCGGCCTCATCAACAACCACATCCATATGCGAGCGTACGCCCATCTACGTGACCGTACTTCACCACACTGCCGTGTCTTATCTCCATAACCAGCCAACAGCAGTCGACGACACCTTGACCACTCCGGCCATACTCTGTTGTGACTGTCAACGCCCTACCGTTCTTAAGAACGGGCTGTACCGCACGTCACCAGCCTACCTGAGCTGCACGCCATCCGGCTCAGAGCCATACCCCCTCATGATGGGGACTGACAATACCTTTGTCATCTGGGCCACTCCATCGAGGTTATAAATAGCTCGGTTAGGTAATTCCTAAGGGACCTTTAGCTGGACCAAATTTACCCACTCTAACTTGATCGTCGGAGGGTCCTCACCGGAAACACCGGTGAGGCTTTGTGCAGATCCGTGGCCGTCGCGTAGGAGGTGGCTCCCGTCTTCTCCTTTCCAGCACCGGCAGCTTTCTCGGCTCCACCGGCATGGTCACCCTCGGACCAGATTTGAACCACAACAAATATTATATATATATAAATATTAATTTTTAGCAACAAATCATGCAAAATTTAATATTTAAAAAAAATATTCATCCAAAAAGCCTAAAAACCAACCATTCGCCAACCCGCCCCCGGGAGGCAAAATTTCCCCACCGGGAAAGTTTCGCATATTCGTGCTCCTCGAGGGCATTCTCGATTTCCCGGAGCAGGTATGAAAATCCCACCTCACGTCATCGTCAGAGCGGAAAACATTACCGTCCGCGGGGGAGCAGGTATGATAATCCCACATCACGTCATCGTCAGAGCGGAAAACATTACCGTCGGGGGAGCAGGTATGATAATCCCACATCACGTCATCGTCAGAGCGGTAAACATTACCGTCCGCGGGGTAGCGGATCCCACCTCGCTTCCTTGGCTTTAAATTCCGTGGCGAGGCAGCTTTCTCAGCTCTACTTCAGCACACCCCACCTCCTCTCTCTCTCTCTCTCTCTGTGGGCAAAGGTGGCCAAGCGAAATTCCTTCCCTCGGCTTCCTCTGAGTCAGCTTAGAGGTATCCCAATAGAGCCATTTGTGTCTTTGTTTCTTTCTTCAACATCTAGCTTAGCTTCAGCTTAATTCTCTAACGTTTCACTTTGATGGTGCAGCAAATGAACTCGTAGTGGTTTTCTCACTATGCTATTTTCCTAGATTCACCTTTTACTCTCCTTTTCCTGCGCTTATTTTTTGTGGTGCGTTTGATCTCTTAATTAGTTTATTTGCAAGTACTCTGAGTTAGGGACTGTAGCTTTTGCTTTCATGGGTGTGTTGTCTCCATAAAATTAAACCATTTGGTGGCCTCTTCTTGCTGTCCATGAGTGCTGCTAGTTAAACTCCTTCATGCATGATAGTAGATATAACAGTTGCTGTAACTTTGCGTGTTGCATTTGCTGAATCTGGGATCTTACTTTTTCTTCTTCTTTCTTTCCTCTTTTTTTTTGCTATGGATTTTGTAACTCGGGAGTCGCTTTCAAAGAAGATGACTTGCTAATTTGTAGCTTTCTGAGTCTGTGGCTCCTTTTCTCTGCCTACTTGTACAGTGAGCTTAGCTGCTTTGTATTCTATCTCCTCATGTAAAAGATTTCAGGTTGAGGTTGTGGTGGATAACTGCTGTTTTTTACTAAAACACAGTGAGGAAAGCCAAAAATAAGAATGATTACGACAAGTCTGCTAGAACACGCTCTGATCCAGATCTTACCTTTTTGAGGTTGTGTTTTTACCCCTTTTTTTAGTAATGAAACTAAAGATCTCATATATTTATGGTATATCATACCAATTAGTACGTACCGGCACAATTAGGCATACCATACTGTAGCTTTATTGAACTAGTACAAGAAACAATCGTGGAAATTTGTAATACTGTTACAGGAGCAGTAAAGGAAAGCCTACAGTGCACGCCTTCCATAACGTGAAAAAGAAAAGGCAATAAAGCACGTTACTCTGAAAGAACGAGATAATTGAAGACATAAATCCGCAAACTCGTGTCTTCGTTGCTTTTTGTAAAGGTTGCTGACTAGTCCTTTTCAAATCCTCATCTAGATTCTTACATCATCTCTCAATATCTATGAGTTTGGCGCATCATATCGCTGGCAAAGCAATCTAATATGTACATAATTCTTATATAATAAAACAAAGGGTGGCATAGCCTCTCATTCACAAAAAAAAAGAAAAAAAAAACAAGAGATGTACCAAATGTTGGTATGCCTAATTGATCATCGTATTGATGTACCGCACTGTACCAAGATGTTAACTTGAATGAAACCTGGTACCAAGATGATGAACCATGATTCTAATATTATAAATGCAATCCTTGTAGTTTTCAAATTCTAATTCTAAAGGAACCAAAAGGCTATCCAGCATGTGATGCTGCTTCTCTAGATGGCCAAGTTGAGTGGTTTACTTGCTCAAGAACTCGCGTGCAATAGGTGTGGCTGATATAAGAGGAGGATATGATATTGATGGTGTTGTGCACTCTCTTACATTGATTAATGTTCCTTTAAGTACCGAGTCCTGTGGACAGAGAATAATATAGTAAGTGGCAAGCTTTAAAGGCATATGCTGCACCATCAAGATGTTGTTATGATTGAACAACACTAGGGGGCATGTTTGGTTGGAAGGAGTTGGGCGTTGAAATGAAAATAGGAATGAGTAGCTCCTATTCCAACCATTTGTTTGAAAGGTGTTCCATTTCGATTTTGTTTCTAAAGAGAATGAAAATGTCCCAATTCTTCAAAATCTAATCCCGACTCTTCTCTAGTATTCAAAATCATTCCGATTCCGATTTCGATTTTGATCACGAACCAAATACATTAAAAAATATGACCATTTCGATTTCCATTCCAACTCATTATTTCGATTCCGATTCCAGTTGCAAACCCAACACACCCTAGTTTGTAAGCTTTGGTTGATGATGCATGTAACAACAAGATTTTAAATATTGCCTTTTATTCTCCTTAAGTTTAAGCAAATACATGTCAATCATAATGATGAGAGTTAGCACATTGGTTAAGAGCCAATTAAAAGGGACGGCAAGATCTAAAGCAATATCAGGGTTACATGTAACTCATTCAATGCATGCAAAGAAGCATCAATAGGAACAACCATTAGTGGTCTAGGCTAGCACCACAGGTAGGTAGTCGCAATAAGTGGAGGGAGTGACAAGTGAGTAATTAATTGTTGCACTGGCTTCATCGAGTTAGATAAATCAGGTCCAAGTTGAATCATTTGAAGTTACTATATATTTTATAATCAACCTATTGGTTTTAGATTTCGAGTATATTTCTATTGCCTTGGACATGTTGATTTTTTTCTTATATTTATTGATTTTTCCTGGTAACAAATCTTTGTTTTAAGGCATTATCAGTATAAGCAAACTCCCTGGGATATTTTTATACTTCTCCATTTTATTGGGGAGGAGTACTCACCCTTTTCTTTTCTTTTCTTTTCTTTCTTTTTTTAAGAGAACATCACCAAATAAAAAAAATTAGACTTTAACCTATCAAAATCTGCCATTTACCCAGGCTGCAAGAAATTCCTAGAACTTGAATTGTACTATTGTAGAGGATCCATAGCTAGATATGGACAGTGAAGGGAGTGGACAAGCAATCTGATAATATAAGATGTTCATAAATGTGGTCAATCGTATAGCAAGAATACCGTTATGTTGCACTGTCTATTTTTGCATTAAACTTCCTATTGCTATGAAATTAATCTAGACCAAATAAATCTAAAAAGCTTAAATTGTGATATTAAGCATTGTTTACCGGTGCCAGATGTTTGTTCTTTATAACTAACTTAATTGATGGATGCGGAAAAATTGCATGCGCTACGGAAGCCAGCTTACTCTTATGGAACTTTCACAATTTCATCCAGAAACAAGAAGTTAATTTGTGGAAAACAAAGGGTCCTTTTCTTCTGTTTTGAAATATCTAGGCTGGCGTTTTCTCAAAAAAATCTAAGCTTTCAGCAACTCATTCCAAGATTCCAAAAGATAGAATGTTTTTTTTTTTTTGCATGATATTTTGCTTTCATATTGTGCACTAAATCATGTGTTTGAAACTATAGATATTAAACTTCTCTTATCAAATAAGATACTGTATTCAGATGATTGGTTATGCTTATAATCTTTTCCTTCTTCTAATCCCAGCATCCAGTTCTTCACCATGTCCAATCTGCAAGTGCCTGTGCGTCCAAAGAGGAAAAAGATTTGGGGGGACTACTTGGTCCAATTCCGATGGATCATCGTCTTTGTACTCCTCCCCATCTCTTGTATCATCTACTTCTCCATATACCTCAGTGAGCTCAGAGCTGAGAAGAAACCCAACAAGCTTCGCCAGAAGGAACATGAAAAGAACGTCAGGAAGGTCGTCAAGCGCCTCAAGCAGAGGAATCCATCGAAGGATGGACTGGTGTGCACAGCTCGAAAGCCATACATCGTCGTCGGCATGCGCCATGTCGACTACAAGCGAGCTCGTCACTTCGAGGTCGACCTCTCGGCATTCAACAACATTCTAGAGATCGACAGAGAGAGAATGGTTGTAAAGGTGGAACCTCTCGTTACAATGGGCCAACTTAGCCGAATCACAGTCCCCATGAATCTTGCTCTTCCTGTTGTTTCGGAGCTCAACGACCTCACAATAGGAGGTCTCATCAATGGCTACGGCATTGAAGGAAGCTCCCACATCTACGGCCTCTTCTCCGACACTCTCGTCTCTCTCGAGGTCGTGCTCGCCGACGGGCGTGTCGTTAGGGCTACCAAGGACAACGAGTACTCAGACCTCTTCTATGCAATCCCCTGGTCACAAGGAGCACTTGGGCTTCTAGTTTCAGCCGAGATTAAGCTCATACCAATCAAGGAGTACATGAGGTTGACATATAAGCCAGTGAGAGGAAACTTGAGGGAAATGGCACAGGCCTTTGCAGATTCATTTGCACCAAGAGATGGAGACCCGAAGAAAATTCCGGATTTTGTCGAGTCGCTGATCTTCACACCAACGGAGGGTGTATTCATGACAGGGAGGTATGCTTCAAAGGAAGAAGCAGAGAAAAATGGTAATGTTATTAATAGTATAGGATGGTGGTTCAAGCCATGGTTCTACCAGCATGCAGAGACAGCACTGAAGAAGGGTGAGTTTGTGGAGTACCTTCCGACGAGGGAGTACTACCACCGACACACGAGATCTTTGTTCTGGGAGATGAAGCTGATCCTGCCGTTCGGGGATCAATGGTGGTTCAGGTGGCTAATGGGGTGGATGATGCCTCCTAAGATCTCCTTGCTCAAGATCACCCAGGGGGAGGTCATTAGGAAGTATTACCATGACATGCATGTGATCCAGGATATGCTGCTTCCCATGCACAAGGTTGCTGATGCTCTGGAGTTCCTTCACCGCGAAATGGAGGTAAATTCCCATCTCTACTTGATTTGAGTTATAGCCATTCTTTACCTGACAACAGCCTCTAATCTGCCATTGTGGAAGTGCTTGTGGGATTTTATGGACTACATGCAGAAGATTAGAACATAAAAAATCATAAATCACACTAGAAAAGATCCAAGCATACCTTAAGAGCCATGATCAGCTATTGATGATTGCTGCAACAATATTTGTGAAAGAAGAAAGCATAAAAATGGGATAAATCTTCCTCTCCATCTCTTTCTTTATATTTGTCTTCTCAATAGAATAGGTGCCTCCTAGGAACGCAGGGACTTTGATACCCTAAGATTTCTCTACAGACAGATATATATAGGAGTGGAGTGGGGACCTAGCTCAGTTAGTAATACTAATGAGCCCATCCATTACAGAGCTCATTAACCAAATTAGGCTTATACCAATGCTCACAGTCCCATTTGACTATGACAATAGAGCCTAAAATAACCATGATCATAAATTAATTTTGGACTTCTTAAATATTTATTCGGACGGCAACATATATAGCCCATAATAAATCAAAAAAATTTCTGTCTACAATCAATAGAAGCTCATCTTTATGAGAAATTCCAACAGTCCTTTCTTAAATTGTGGCTCTTGGTTCAAAAAAATGGTCTTCTTTTGCTTTTAAGCTTTGCAATGGGGAAACCAAGCCGCAAGGTTATATAAAGAAGCATGATAGTTGATTATTCATTAGCTATGCTTTTCCTACATTCTATTTCTGATACTTTCAAAGAGATTCATGAGAAAAACTTCCTTTGATTTCTCTTCAGGTGTATCCTATCTGGCTCTGCCCACACCGCCTCTTCAAGCTCCCTGTCAAGACCATGGTGTACCCCGAACCAGGCTTCGAGCTGAACCTGAAGCAAGGTGACACCAGCTACGCCCAGATGTTCGCTGATGTCGGCGTCTACTATGCTCCCGGCCCTGTCCTCAGGGGTGAGGAATTCGATGGCGCCGAAGCTGTACACCGCCTTGAGGAGTGGTTGATCCAAAACCATGGCTTCCAGCCTCAGTATTCAGTCTCTGAGCTCACTGAACGGAACTTCTGGAGGATGTTTGACAGAAGCCTCTATGAGCAGTGCCGCAAGAAGTACAAGGCAGTGGGCACCTTCATGGACGTGTACTACAAGTCCAAGAAGGGGAAGAAGACTGAGAGGGAGGTGTTGGAGGCTGAGGCAGCGATCACTGAGACTGCGTACGCTGTTGCTGAGCAGGACTAAGCGGCCGACTAGTCGTTGGCTGGATAGAAGTTTAGGTTTGGTTACAGTTGATGCAATGAGGTTCGGAAGTAATAATTGGTAGAGTAAGTAGTTCATATTAAAGTATTTTTATTTAAGTGGTATACTAGTATTTTAATGGAACGGAGCGAAGCGATGGGATATATTTATCTTTGAAATAATTATGTAAAGTTATATTCTAGCAGGAATGTTGATAGGGATTGGAACTTTGGGACTAAAGTTTAACTATAAATATCTTGTAATTTTTGTTATTTGGAAGGTAGTAAAAGTTATAATCATTTCGCTTTTCGTGGACGCAGTTATATTGCCAAATCATGTAAAATCTTTGTGTTTAGTTTTTTTTTTTTTTTTCTTAATTCTGTGCGTTGTACTTTTCGCTATTTGAACCCTGTGTTTTGCGCAATAAGAGTGTTGTTTCTTCTCGTGGGGAGATCATAGGGCGTCCTGTCTTCTCCCAAGTCGAGAAAACGCAAATCAATCTTTTCTTCTCGTGGGTTGTCTCTGGAAGGCTGCGAAGAGAGGAAGATGGGAGATCAGCCGTGGAAGGTTTTGCTTCACGTGAAGTTTCCTTCACGCGGAGGTTCGGAGGGGGCGGTTTGTTCTATGTGGGGTGTCGTGCCTCACGTGGGGCCCTCCGGCTTTCTTCTTCCCAAGCCGAAAGACCTCCTTTTTCTTCCCTGTTTTTCGTGGTGGCTCCCGTGGAGAAAGAGGAAAACCCTCTTTGAGGACCGGCCGACCGTTGCAGACGCGAGGAAGGCAGAGAGGAAGGGCAGCCACCAGACGGCGAGATCTGCGGCAACGATCTACCCACGTTTGGGTCGCCATCCGGAGGAGAAGAGGAGGCCCCGTGTACAGTCCTTCCGCACGCCGCCGCGCACGGCTCCTGAGAAAAGTAAAAGAGAACCCTTTGCGCGTGCTCCGCAAGTCCCGTGAGAGAAGAGGAGAGGGCTCTGCAGTTGGTATTTTTTATCTTTCATCATATCCTATTTTTTTATTTTATTTTGAAAAAAAAAAGATGACAGGGACGTGCGACGTTCGATGTGATAAAGTCCGAGAAGGATGAAGGATCTGTTAGTATCGCAAGGTATAGTGAAGACCTTGTATGAGAAGAAACCAGATGACATGGGTGATGCAGAGTGGAAAGAATTGGAGGCGAAGGCTATTTCAAATATACGACTTTGTCTGGCTGATGATGTGATGTATCATGTCATGGACGAGGAATTTCCGGTAGCAATTTGATCAAAATTGGAGAGTCGATATATGTCCAAATCGTTGACGTACAAGCTATATCTTAAGTAGAAATTGTACGGTCTTAAGTAAGACTGCAAATTGGTTGGGTCGATCTGAGATCCGACCCAGCCCGACCCGTGTAGACCCGACCTGATCCGAATTTTAGGATCCGCGGATCCAGGTCGGGTCCTAAAATTGAATCCGAATCATTTTCTGGGTCGGATCTGGATTTACCGAACGGACCTGACCCGACCCGAATGGACCCGAAGAGAGAGAGAAGAAAAAGCAAAAGAGAGTTTTTTTTTTTTTTGTGGGTCGTGCTACTATTGGTCCGTCAGGATTCTCTCTCGATCTATTGCACTGTTGATACCTACGGTGTCTCGGTAGCTGGCTTTCTTTTTTCCCCTTCTGTTTTTTGGTTCCTGTTTTTTTTAACTTTTGCAGGGAGGAAGTGAGGGAACACTGAACTGAATATGGGTCATGTGCTAGTTTTCTGCATTGGAGTTGGATTTTGGAAGAAGGTCTGGGATTTTTTTTGTCCTCATGAGAGGGGAGTTGGGAGACACCAAGTTCCGTCCAATCAGTCATATAGACAAAAAATAGTGTGATATGAAATTTGGCTTGTAGACCGACTTAGTTAGTAAGTCATGGGTCATCAGTTCTGACTACAGGTCAATTGCAAGTCTTTCATAGGTCACCCAGCACCTCATAATTATGATATGACCAAATTAGATTTGCCCAAATTCTTTTCCAAAAGCACAAAAAAAATTGGACCCGATTCGAACCCGAACCCAACCGGACTCGGATCCGGACCCGAACCCAACCCGACTCGGATCCGGACCCGACTCGGACTCGACCCGACCCAATCTTCAACCAGGTCGGGTCTAGGTCCAAAATTAGGATCCGAACAAAAAATCAGATCGGATCGGGGTCACCCAGAACCCGACCCATTTGCACTCCTAGTCTTAAGATGGCGGAGGGTGCTGATTTAAGCCAATATATCAACTTGTTCAATCAAATTATTAGTAATTTGCAGCGTGTTGATGTGAAGTTCGAAGACGAAGACAAAGCGTTGATGTTATTGCATTCTTTACCCGCTTCTCCTACATATGAAAATTTGGTTACAACTCTGATATGGGGATAGGAGACCCTAGAGTTAGAAGACGTCATTGGAGCCTTGTTAGGTTTTCATCAAAGGAAGAAAGCCAGCGATGAAAGTTCTCCGGGAGAAGGCTTAGTGGCGAAGGGTAACTAGGAGCATGGAAGAAGCAACACAATAAATAGATTAAATCATAGTAAATCTCGATCTAAATCCAAAAAAAGAAGGGCATAACATGCTACAAGTGTGGAAAATAGGGTCATATAAAGCGGCATTGTCCAGAAAGAAAGAAGGGTAAAGATGGTGACATATCTGAGGGGTCCTCTAATTTGCAAATATAGTGAAAGAAGACATAGATAGCAGTAACAGTGATATACTTTCAGTTTCATCCAGTTCAGATCATCTCGCGGATTATTCGATTCTGGATTCAGTATGTTTCTATCACATGACACCCAATAAAGATTGGTTTGACGCCTGCAAAGTTAATTCTGGTTCTGTTTTAATGGGTAATGATGCATCTTGCAAAGTTATTATAATAGGAAATATCAGGATTACTATATTTGATGGTGTAGTTAGAATGTTGTGTGATGTTAGATATGTTCCAGATTTGAGAAAAAAATCTAATTTCATTGGGTACCTTAGACTCTAACAGGTTTTGTTACAAGTCTTAAGGTGGAGTAATGAAGGTTAGTAGAGGTGCTATGACAGTGATGAAGGGGCAAAAAGTAGCAGAAAACATATACAAATTGATACGGACTACTGTTGTAGAAGGAGTTGCTGCTGCAAAGTCTGAATCTGATAATACATTCTTGTGGCATATGCGTTTGGGTTGTATGAGTGAACGTGGTATACTGAAACTGCATAAAAAAAATCTCCTGAAGGGTGTTAAAACATGCAAATTGGATTTCTGCAAGTATTGTATTCTTGGAAAATAGAACAGAGTTCAATTCAAGACTGCCATGCACATGACAGAGAGTATTCTTGACTATGTTCATACAGATGTTTGGGGGCCAGTTAGAGTAGTATCTTGGGGTGGACATGCGTATTTAGTAACTTTCATTGATGATTTCTCAAGAAAAATTTGGGTGTAATTCATGCAGCACAAATCAGAAATGTTTGCCAAGTTCAAGTTATGGAAAGCTGAAGTAAAGAACCAGACAGAAAGAAAGGTCAAATGCCTTAGATCAGATAATGGGACTGAGTACATAGATTCAAAGTTAATGAAGTTTAGTGAGTAGCATGGGATTAAGTGATATTTCACAGTACGCAAGACATCTCAGCAGAATGGTGAGGCGAAAGGATGAATAGGACTATAGCTGAAAGAGTACGGTGTCTCAGGTTAAATGCAGGGCTTGCAAAGAACTTTTGGGCAGAGGTAGTGAATATGGATGACCAGGTTTGAGAGTATTTGGATGTCCAGCCTACGTGCAAATTCCTAGTGAGGAGAGGTCAAAGCTAAACTCGAAGTCTAGATCGTGTATCTTTCTGGAGTATCAGAAAGGGGTGAAAGGGTACAAGCTTTGGGATATGAAGGCAAATACGGTGGTGATCAGCAGAGATGTGGTTTTTGATGAAAAAGCCATATTGAAGAGTACTCAGGAAGAAGAGAAGCAGGGGCCAGAAAGTTGCAGCAGCAATAAGCAGGTGGTGCAGGTAGAGTTAGAGAGTTCCATCAGGGAGAACAATGTTTAGGGTACAGAGACTTCTACCTCAGTAGATCAAGAGCATCATAATATAGCGACAGATAGACCCAGGCGCACTATCAAACCACCAACCAGGTATGGTTTCGAAGATTTGGTTTTCTATGCATTAATCACAAGCAGTGGAGATCTTACTACTTTTCAGGAGGTAGTTCACAGCCTTGAGAAAAGTAGATGGATAGATGTTATGATGGAGGAGATAGAATCTTTGAATAAAAATCAAACATAGAAGTTGGTGGAGCTTCTGGAGGGAAAGAGAGCGATAGGATGTAAGCGGGTGTTCAAAAAAAAGGAAGCAGTATCAGAAAAAGAAGGAGAAAAGTTCAAGGCACGTTTGGTAGTAAAGGGATACTCACAGAGAGTTGAGATTGATTATAATAAGATTTTCTTTCTAGTGGTCAGACACACTTCCATTAGGATAGTGTTGACATTGGTAACACATTACGACATGGAGTTGGAGCAGATGGATGTGAAGATAGTTTTTCTTCATGGTGAGTTGGAGGAGTAGATTTACATGCAGCAGCCAGAAGGGTTTTCTGAACCTGGATAGGAGCACTTAGTCTGTAAATTGAGGGAGTCACTTTATGGGCTGAAGGAGTCTCCGAGGCAATATTTCAAGTGTTTGACTCCTACATGATTTGGATTAATTATAGGAGATGTGAGTATGACTACTATGTTTATGTAAGAAGACTTGATGATTGTTCTTTTATTTTTCTGTTACTTTATGTGGATGATATGCTGATTGCTGCGAAAAGTATGAATGAAGTCAGCAAATTGAAAACTTTGTTGAGTAGAGAGTTTGACATGAAGGATTTTGGCGTGGCCAAGAAGATTCTTGGAATGGAGATTCGCAGGGACAGAGATTTTAGAAAATTATGGTTATCTTAGGATAGTTATATACAGAAGGTGTTGGAGAGGTTCAGCATGGGTAATGCAAAGCCAATGAGCACACCTTTAGCGAATCACTTCAGATTGTCTACCTCACAGTGCCCAAAGACAAATTAATGAATTGAAGATATGTCAAGTTTCTATATCCTAATATAATGGGATGTTTGATGTATGCTATGGTTTGTACTAAGCCGGATTTGGCGCATACAGTTAGCGCAGTAAGCAAGTTTATGGTGAATTCAGAGAGACAACATTGGGATGCAGTCAAGTGGATTTTCAGATACTTGAGGGGTATTACAAACATGGTATCATGTTTGTCAGGCAGCAGGATGATCTTTTAGTCATGGGATATGTTGATGTAGATTATGCAGGAGACTTGGATGACAAGAGGTCGACTACAGGCTACGTATTCACTCTTGCAAGAGGGCATATCAGTTGGAGGTCAATGGCTAGTCTCTCGTTTTACTATCTACGACTGAGTCAGAGTATATGTCAGTAGCTGAGGCTGCCAAGGAAGCATTATGGTTAACGAAATTAGTCAAGGAACTGGCTGTTCAGCAAGATGGAGTTCAGTTGTATGGTGACAGACAGAGTGCGATCTATTTGGCGAAGAAACAGGTGTATCATGCGAGAACCAAGCACATAGATATGAGGTTTCACAAGATCAGAGAGTTGGTTTTTTTCGGTGACATATTGCTTGAGAAAGTTCATACTTCTAAAAATGCAGCAAATATATTGACAGAACCCGTTACTGCAGATAAGTTCAAGCATTGTTTGGATTTGGTTAACATCTTTAGGTGCTAGAGAGGAGGTGTTCCAACCCATCGGCGTCAGGTGGTGTCCCAGGTTATTTTTCTCTTAAGGCGTGAATATTCACTAAGGTGGAGATTGTTAGAGTAAATGGCTCATATTAAGGTATTCTTATTTGAGTGGTACACTCGAAATGGAGCGAAACGACGAGATATGTTTATTTTTGGGATAATTATGTAATATTTTATTCTAACATGGATGTTGATAGGGGTTGGGACTCTAGGGCTCGAGGTTAACTATAAATATCTTATAACTCTTGTTATTTGGGAGATAGTTGTTTTGCTCCCGTGGACATAGCCACATTGCCGAACTACGTAAAATTTCAGTGTTCAATTCCTCTTCCTCTTCCTCTCTCAAATCTGTGCATTGTTCTGTTCGTCGTTTGGATCTTGTGTTTTACACAACAATAGTCTAGGACGCTTGTCTAGAGTGAGTGTGGGTTTGGTTCATGCTTGCACTTGCACTATTTCTTCTTCCTCAGTTGCTTGTTGTGATCAGGAGTTTAGGGCTGCAAACATGTGCTAGCTGTTTCATTTTAGTTATTTGCACAGGGTTTAAGTGCTGCACATATTTGCACTATATTGGAAGAGGAGCTTTTCGGGTGGAGCATTGTTCTCCATCCATGGTAGTGGAACTGAGGCTAATCTGCCAATGATTCAATGCCAATAAGCTTCTTGAGCAAGCTCATGAGTTGCAATGAATAGGCAAATGAATGCTGTGTCTATCCTTGAGTAAAGTTCCCTCGAGCCATTGCTTCATGGGAACCAGGAAATCTATGTGGGGGGCAGAGCGTTAGAAGGTTGTATTGTTGTTTGTGTTTTTCTCTTTCATTTTTTTAGAAATGGAGGAAGATATCATCATGCATTCTAGGGCCAGTTAGGTTGTGCAAGTAGATTGGAGTGAATTTTAGACACTATACAAAGAAGCAGTTTCTGTAGAGTGCCCATTTTGAAAGTGAGCTATTTTATTGTTTGTTTTGCTGGAAAAGAAAGATTGTTGAAATTTAATGACTTCAGACACTTGATTACATGGTATAGAAAATCACTTCTAACCACTTTGGATATTTGGTTGGTTTTTAAAGTGGGGAGATACAACTCCTTCTTTGGAGAATTAGTATGTAATGTATATTATCTCCCTTTCTATTAATAATTTATATATATATGATTTTAATAGAAAGGGATTTGGCCACCCTTGAGTGGATCTCTACTCAAATCTAGAATCCCACATTAATAATTCAAGCTGCTGATGTGATCTACTACCTCTAAAATGCTTACATATCCAAAATTATATGATTTTAAAAACTCTTAGTCTATGTATAAAGTGGTCAAATATTATATATATATATATATATATATATATATACACATATTATTTATATTATTTAAATTGTCTATCTTTTAACTACTTGATATATAGGTTGGGAGTCTCCAAATCATATGATTTTTGGTATATAAGCAATTTAGAAGTAGTAGATCATATTCAACATTTAAATTATTGATACGAGATTTGTATCATCCGATTTTGACCTAATCAAATTTGAGTGGAAATCCACTCGACTATAGCCAAGTCTACCATTATATATAGTATATATGAAGGTACTCGATATCACCTAAATTAAAGGTTTTAAGATAGCTACAAGTCTATGGGTTCTAGTGTTTAATTACATGTCTTTTTCTTTTTTGGCAACTCTTACTCTATTCATGTAGTAAAATAATATCAATTAATATTTATTATAAAGTGTTGCTGGAAATTGGACCCGGGGGCAATCTTCGGTCGAGGAGAGGGAGCGGCGGTTTCTCACGGCGGGGCGGCGATCCGTTGGCTGGCGGCGTCCTCCGTCCGGGGCGGTCGGAGAGAAGGAGCAGCAGGTCCTCGCAACGGGGCGGCGATCCGTTGGCTGGCGGCGTCCTCCGTCCGGGTGCCTGCACACGAACCGGTGGCCGGGTTCTCCGGCGCCGGCCCTCCGACGCTCAAGTCAGGGAGGGGGCAAATGGTAGGGAGAAGGAGATAAACAGTGATTTTTGGGTGTATGAATGTTCCAATCCCCTCTTGAGAGGTCAAGGCTCCCTTTTATATGCGGGGGTCGGTTTACCTGTGATGTAACAGGGCGAGGCCGTAGTACGGCTTGGCATGTTGTTCAGGTCGGCGCTCGGTCAGGCGAATCATTGCACTGATGTCGGCGGTATGGCCGAGATCAGACTGATCATAGTCGACTAGACCCTGCTGGGTCGATTTGCCGTGGAGAGCTGGGGATCCGTAGATGTCAGGAGCCATGCGCATTTATTGTGGAGTAAGTCGGAGATCCGCATTTATTATGGAGTAAGCCGGAGATCCGCATTAATGGTGGAGTAAGCCGGAGATCCGCATTTATTGTTGAGTGTGCCGGAAGATTACAGCGGCCATGCGCAATAAATGCCGGAGGGGTGTTAGAGTACGGTCCTCGGACATTGGGGTTTCTCTTAGGTCGGAGGTTTCGGGGTCGGTCGTCTTGTGGCCGAGCATTCCGAGGTCGGACGCTGACTTCGGCTGTCCGGGGTCGGAGGTTGTACGGCTTCTTAGGGGCATTTATGTCATTTGGGGGGAAACTTTATTCCCCCCAACACTACCCCCCGACTTCCGAGTTCGAGCGGCTTGTGGGGCTCGGACGTGGGAAGTAAAGTCTGTCACTAAGGTTGGGGGGAAGGTCTCGCCCGCCCCCTTGTGCTTTCCGGAGCTTTCATGGTGAGATATGCGCCCTTTGGCGTCTCGAGGCTGCTTTATTCGGTGAGCTAATGATGGAGCTCGTATCATCATGCTTCTTGAATCGCCAGGATCATTTTACGGCGGATTAATGATGGGGGACCTCGAGCTCGTCGAGGCGGTGTCTCGATTCCGTAATTGACGCTTCTGGCTCATTAATGAGTGTGCCGTTACGGGGTTTGAAACGGACACGCGGCGCGACCCGAGGTCGGCCGCTTCCGATTTCATGTTACTGGATCATAGTTCCGAAGAAGTGGAGGCCTCATCGGGGCTCCACGTGTCCCAGATCTTATTAAACGAGGGGAGCGGGGGTTGCGTCCGCTCGTTCCTCAAGACGATTTGATTCTGTGGACCCATGATGAGGCCCCGAGATCCGATGGGACAACGCTTCGATTTCGTATCCAATTTATTAAACCGGAGTGAATACGGTGCCTCGGCTTCCGAGGTCGACACGTGGCGCAACCCGATCGGGGGGATGGGAACCGACCTCGTCGATCTGGGCCGTCAGGGGGGTCTATATAAACCCCACGAGTCTGCCCTAAAGGTCTTGTTTGGCTGCCTCTTATTTTCGTCGTCTTTCCCCCTGCTTTCTCCCTCAGCTGAATCTTGCCGGTGGTGCCCGGAGCGATTTCCGGCAATGTCCAGTAGGTTTTCTTCCTGTTTTCACTAGGGTTTCCTCTTTTCTTCTCCTCGTCAACTTCCATTTTCTACTCTTAACTTTTGCTCCACTCTTCTGTGAGAATGGGTTCCGGTCCCGAAGAGGTTGGGTCGAGTCTGTCGGAAGAGGAGCTGGAGTTAATCCGCTTCCGTTTCTTCTTCCAGCCCGGGTTTCGCCTTGAAACCGCAGGGCCGGAGGACAGGGTGACGCAGCTGCCCCCAGGTCGGATCGCGGTTTACCGCGAGACACTTTGGGCGGGCCTGCGTTTTCCCGCCCATGAGTTCGTGAGCAACTTGCTGGCCGAGTACCAGCTCGTCCCGGCGCAGTTGGCTCCGAACTCATGGAGGACCATAATCGGGTTTTTATCCCTGTGCCTCGGGCACGGGATCCCGATTTCGGTAGGCCTTTTTCGCCGGTGTTTTCTGTTAAAGAAAAACCCGGCGGACGTAGGGTGGTTATATTTCGCCTTTCGGGGCGGTATGTCACTCTTCCGGGGCGCCCCTTCCTCGATTCACGAGTGGAAGAGGAAGTTTTTCTTTCTGGCGTCTGCGGCGCCTTGGGGGTTCGAGCCAAGGTGGGGACACCCTCGGCTGAAGGCCCTCAACAAACTCTCCGAGCCCACGGGGAGGGAGCTGAGGACCCTGGACTCTTTGCGAGCCCTCGGGAGGGGCAACGACCTGACCGAGCTCCTGCAGGAGGACGCCCTGGCGAGCGTGGGTCTGAGCTCGGCGCGCCCCGAGGGTAAGGGCGGTTGCATTATTCTATTTATTTATTTCTTGTTCTCCGTCTTTACGGTCACTGGTCTGACTCTTAACAAAATTCTTGATTTCAGATATTCCACGCATGCCGACCAGCAACACATCACTTTTCTCTCGCCTGAGGAGGCGAGAGGCCGAGGCCGAGGGTGCTGCGCCCCAGCCTCGGAAGAGGGCGAGGACGGACGGCGCTTCTTCGTCGGCCGGGACGAGTGGCCCCGAGGCGGGGGCCCCTGCAGCCGACCCGAGGCGGGAGCGGGTTGTTGGTGATGCGGGCCCGTCGGCCCCTCCTTGCCCTACCCCCCTTGCCCAGCGGGGGGAGCCGTCCGTGGTCCGGCCGCAGCAGCCAGGACCCGGGCTTACCCGAGGCACCGAGGCGAGCGGCTCCGGGACCTCGGGTTCGATCGTGCCGAGCTCTTCCCGGGCTTTCCGAGAAGAGTCGGTCGAGCCGGACTCTTCTATTCCCGAGGGGCGCTCGGCCTTTCAAGATGCTGAGGTCGCACGCTCCATGTTGCGGCGTGCGGTGCTTCCAGCGGACCGGGACGTGTTCCGGGGTATTTCGCTGGAGGAGGTCGTCGGCAGTGCTTACTGCAACACCGCCCGGGTAAGCTTCCTTCTTAATTTTCCCGAGTTTTTAGCGTACATATGTGCTTTTTAACTCACAATACCCTCGTTTCTTTCTTTTCAGCATATTCTCGAGCTCGACACCATGGCGTTCATCGCCCATGGGTATCGGAAAGAAGTTCAACAGCTCGGCCAGCAACTGGAGCCGGCCAAGAAAAGAGTCGCCGAGCTGGAGGCGGCGTTGGCCGCGGCCGAGGCTCGGTGGACAGCCACCGAGGCTGAGCGCCTTGCCATGGTGGGGGCGCTCGAGGAGGAGAAGGCGGCTCATGCCCTGACCAGGGCAACCATGCGCGGCACGGAGGCGCGCTTAGGGGAGGTCCAGGCCAGGGTCGCGGCCCTCGAGTATGAGGAGGGGGTCTTCCGCCTCCGACTCGGGCAACTTGAGGCCCGGGAGAGGAGGGCCCTCGAACGAGCCGAGCATGCTGTGGAACTCTTCAAAGAGTCGCAAGAGTTCCGCGACATGTTGGAGGAGGAGACGGTCGACGGTTTCCTTCGAGGCTTCGAGAACTTCCGGGAGCAGGTGCGCCGGTACTGCCCTCAGTACGACTTCTCGACGGTCCGTCCGAGGGAGGACCGGGGCTGGGGGTCCGACGTGCAAGCCCTTCCTGCCATCCTGACGTCCGAGGCGGGAATATACGAGCAGGACCCCGCCGAGCCTTCGACGGGGGTAGCCGAGGCGGACGGTGTCATGGAGGCGGCTCCGGCGGCCGAGATCGACGCTGTCCCGGAGGCGGCGCCCGAAGCTCCTGCTCCCGGCCCCGAGCCTGTTCCGGAGGAAGATCATGAGGTCATCAATGTGCCGGATGACCCCCCGGATGTGGCTCCCGCCGCTTAGGACTTAGCATATTTTCCTTTTCTTTTTCATTGTATCCGGGGTCGGCCCTTGAGTGGCCGACTTCCAATTTTGTAATTGGCCTTCCGGCCCTTTGTTAATGAAGAAATGTTTTTGTCATTCTGTGTTCATCTTTCCCTCTGTTGTCGTGGATGAGGCTAGAACCTTAGCTAACCGCCTCGACGACCTCTAACTTCGTATTTTAATCTTTGGGCTGCTTAACGAAGCTGCCCTTTTCCCTGGCTATATCTTAGCCTTCTCGGATTCCAGTCGTCTCGACCAAAGGGAGCTCCGAGCTTAGGTTTTTAGAAAATTTCTCTAAGTCCTATAACTCGGATCTTAGAGTCGTGGGAGTTGCCACGTTTGGCCTTCAGGGAAATCCCAAGGCATCGAGGTCGGGCCTTAGCCCTTCAAGTAAGACCGAACTAGGTCTGCGCGTGCCGCTATTCGGGGAGTTTAGTCGGGTTTCCGAACTTAACTTCAAACCTTTCATAGGGAGCGCGGGCTAATAAACAAGTTATTGCCGAAGATTTTCGTAGTTATCGTTCTCGGACCCTGCCGAGATTTCGGTGAACAAGGCTGGGATTCCCAAAGATTGCCTTGGTACCTGTGCTTGGCTGGTACATTCGTGGCCGGACCACTTTCTCAGCTGGACGTCGGAGTTTACTTAGAAGAGCCGAGTTGGGCCCTACTTTATGAAGCCTTAGTACGGATTGCGGAGACTTGACGAACAGAGCAGGCATAATGAAGTTGGGAGGTCGGTCTTAAGCCGACCCAGCGAAGAAGCCCGGCTTTGGGGCAAAATAAGACTCCAACATTGGACGAGATCCCGCTCGGCAATATGTAGATAAAATTTGACAAGGAGGGCGTCTAGTTGGATGTACCTCTTGCATTCTCGGGGTCATGCTTCGCATGGGTGGAGTAGGTCGCTTCCCTTCCTCGTCGACCTCCGGAGTCATTTTTGACTTGTAAAAGGGGCTCGGGCTTCCCATGGACCCGGCGACTCCTGCCGGAGTTGAGAGGATCTGGGGAGGTTCTGTTGATTTGTAGCCCTTTTTTGAGATCGAGGGGGCTTAAGACCCTATGGTCAGACCTCGGAGCGCCTCAACCTTGGTCGAGGGATCTCATGTCAGGTCCGGCGCGGTTTCGTGGACGCTTTGGCCTGACCTGTGATACCTCCCGAGGTCGAGGGAGTCTGGTTCTCTAGTCGACCCTCGCACCCCCCCCCCCCCCGCATCTGGTTCTCTTACGGTCGACCCTCGAGGGGCATCCCGACCTTAGTCGAGGGATCGTTCTTCCAGGTCGGCTGGTCCTGGGGGCACGCTCTAACCGACCGGCGGACGCTTCCCGAGGTCGAGGGAGTCTGGTTCTCTACGGTCGACCCTCGGGGCATCCGACCTTAGTCGAGGGAGTCGTTTCGTTTCCGGGGATCGGGGATCGTCCGACCGCTCCCGGGGGTCCCACTTTGTGGCGCCCCCGGGTGGAGCCACCCCTTTCCACCCCTCACGGCGCCTTCCCGAGGTCGAGGGAGTCTGGTTCTCTACGGTCG